>NC_044991.1:14825032-15125032 GCF_008728515.1 Papio anubis | reverse complement strand
TGTTTTTTGTTTTTGTTTTTGTTTTTGTTTTCTTTTTTGAGATGGAGTCTTGCTCTGTTGCCCAGGCTGGAGTGCAATGGTGCAATCTCAGTTCACTGCAACCTTCACCTCCTGGGTTTGAGCAATTCTCCTGCCTCAGCCTCCCAAGTAGCTGGGACTACAGGCGTGTGCCACTACGCCCGGCTAACTTTTTGTATTTTTTAGTAGAGACGGGGTTTTGCCACGTTGGCCAGGCTGGTCTCGAACTCGCAACCTCAGATGATCCGCCCGCCTCGGCCTCCCAAAGTGCCGGGATTACAGGCGTGAGCCACCGCGCCCGATCACCTTTGTTTAACAAAGTGCACATTTGTGTGTGTCTCTGCGCACATATTCGAAGTTGGACCTAACAAGTTATTAGGCCCCCTTCCTGATGGGAGATCTGACTATTGATCAAATAGTAAGTGTGTGAGAATGGTGTTGAAAGTGTGTTTCTTTGGGTGATAAAATAATTGTGCGTTTGGAAGAGGGGGCTGGATTTGTTGATCTCAAAGTCCATCCTATCCCAGGATCCTAGATTCCTAATAGTGTGTCCTGTTGATAACATCAACAATTCACCTGCTCCAAGATCGCATGTGTCCTGACACAAGCGTGCAAACTGGGATGTGAGTCCAGCCCCAAACCCACTGGGCCACATAGACTCCCTTCCCCCACGTTGGGCATGGTCTGCCGCCATGCCCCAGGACGCTGTCCAAATCCTCGTGCGTCACTGACAGCTTGTCTCTGACACCTTTCATCCAAGGGTCCCTGAGCTCCTGACTATTATTATCTGGCGACAATGATCCTTGAACTCCCGCCTGACAGATGCAAGACCTGGCAGCACAGGCGATGGTCCGAGGTCAGGACGCTGAAAGGAGACTGTCTGGGGCAGAACAGGGCCAAGAATTTGGGACACAAGGCAGCTGGGGGTCTCAGACATTTTGGGACCTGCTCCTGCCCTCTGGTATCTAGGGAAGAGAACATGGGACTGACAGTTATGGAAGCTGAGTTCCGGTCCCAGTTCTGGCGCCAATGTGCTCTGTGATGTTGAAGTCAGCCTCTCTGGATCTTGGCTCATCCATATGTAAACCAAAAGGGTAGGTCTAGACCCGCCAATGCCTTACTCTCCAATCTCAGCACCAGACAGCCAGGGAGAGAGCTCGTATTTGCTTTACTAATATTTTTTTGAGAGAGGTTATCACTCTGTTGCCCAGCCTGGAGTGCAGTGGTGTGATCTCGGCTCACTGCAGCCTCGATCTCCTGGGCCCAAGGGATCCTCCTACCTCAGCCTCCCGAGTAGCTGGGACTACAGGCGCCCACCACCACGCCCAGCTAATTTTGTTTATTTTTTGTAGAGAAGAGGTCTCACTATGTGGCCCAGGCTGGTCTCGAACTCCTGGACTCAAGCAATCCTCCCATCCTGCCTCCCAAAGTGCTGGGATTATAGGCCTGAGCTACCACACCCCGCCCCATATTTACTTTAAACAGCAGAGCAGAATTGAGCTAATTTGTTCCCACCAGATCATTCCGGCACCACACAGCTGCCTGCCCTCCTGTGGGCCCAGGCCTTGCAGCCAGGAGCCCCCCAGGCGGCCACAGAAGGCCGTTCTCCTGGATTTGCCTGATAACAGCCACCTGGAAGATGAACAGATGGAAACCCCTCAGCCTGTGGAAATGGACGGAAGGCGTTTTCTCTAGTATTTCCGAAAGCCCCGCTTGCCTGTGTTTCCAGCTTCAACCCTGCCGTCCGTGGGCCTGGTTCATCAGACAGATCTTCAGGCCAAGTCAAAGAGAAGGGAGGTCGTTTGCCTGCTGTTCTCTGAACTGAGGCCCAGTTGGGCACCCACATGGAACATGGAGCACACGCTCAGATCCATGAACACCCCTCTGGCTCTGCTAGAATAAAAGAACCAGAGTGTGGATGGCAGCCCATCTTGCGTGTGGCAAGGTCATGGGGCAGTATAGCATAGTGGTCAAGAGCAAGGATTCTGGGCTGGGCACATTGGGTCATGCTTGTAATCCCAGCACTTTGGGAGGCCAAGGCGGGCAGATCACCGGAGGTCAGGAGTTCGAGACCAGCCTGGCCAACATGGCAAAACCCAGTCTCTACTAAAAATACAAAAATTAGCCAAGCATGGTGGCGTGTGCCTGTAATCCCAGCAAGACTCCATCTCAACGACAACAACAACAAAAAGGAGCAAGGATTCTGGATCCAAGCTGCCTGAATTTGAATTCCAGCTGCTCTCTTACTTGCTGTGTGACTTGGGGTAAGTTACTTGACCTCTCTGTTAAATGTGGTGATCATAATCATATCTACGTCATAAGATTGTTGTCAGGCTTCAGTGAGTGAAACACTTAACACAGAGCCCAGTAATCAGTATGTGCTGAATAAATGGTTGCTGTCTTTCTCCTCTCATCATCTCTACCATTGTCATCGCCATCACCCAGGAATTTTGGGGCCTGCCTGTGGCTGCCATTAACCAGTGCAGACTCTCAGGCCCAGTTCCTCCCTGTGATGAAAATCACCACCGGTGATTTTCAAACATTTTATGGCCTTGAAATCCTTTGTTCCAAAAAAAAAAAAAAAAAAAAAAAAGTAAATAAAACAAAAAAAGGTTTGAGTAAAGGAAGGAAAAACTGGGGTGCGGAACCCACTTAGCAGCCCCCTCCTTCCGAAGCCCCACTCCTGGAGCCAGAATCTCCGAGTGACCTCCCAAGCTTCTATGTTCTAGAATTTGATATTCGTGTATTTGCAGTGAAGGCCTCAGTGTTTTACAGACTGGGCTTCGTGGAATTTGCCCTCTTTTACAATCAGAAGATTGGAGACATAACCTTTCAAGGTCAGTTAGAAAATCCAGAGTCAGTATCTAGAACAAAGCCAAGATGCCAACTCCCACGGGGACATTTGCAGTCCTGGGCGTGAGCCTCCTCCACCCTGCCCCCAGGGCGGCCATCCTCCCTGTACCCCAAACACTGAGAGGGCAGAACCAGTTGGCACAGTCTCTGCTTGTCCGACAGCCTAAGACGTGACAGGGCACCAGGCCTCTAGGACCTTTCAGGGGCCAGCAGCCCTAGGCATTATGTTTTATCCCTGGCCCCCAGCCCCTGGCAAACCTCCCTGAGCCTCCCTGATGATGCAGCACCCTGAGTCTCTTTCAAGACATGCGAGTCGACTGCCTTAGGTCTGGCAGCTCCCAAATCACCTTGGAAAGACCTCTGCTTTGCAAACTCTGGTCTCCTAACTCCACACCTGACTGTCCTACCTCCTCTCCAAAAGCAAAGGTGCATCATGGACTCAGAATTCTAGGGCAGGAGCGTGGGACGGGATCTCAGAGACCGTGGAAGACAATCCCACCGCTCAACCAACAGAGAAATAAGACCCAGAGGTAGAGAGACTGGTCCAAGATCACACGGCAAATCGGTGGCCCAGGAGTTGATGTCAATTTGTGTGTGTGTGTGTGTGTGTTGGTCGGGGGGGCACTCTATGCAATCCAGCAGGGCCTGTTGCAGCCAGATGACAGGGACAGGAGAAGAAAGACATAACGAACACACCATGTTGCCATTAGAGTCAATAGTAAACTCGACTGTCCTTCCTCAAGTGTTTCTAGCACGGACCACTAAGGGCTCAAATTTTAGATAACGTAGCTTCTAGGATCAGCCATGCTCCCAAGGCAGACGGAAGCTGGAAATGGGTAAAGCCCAAGGGAGACCCAAAGGATGACAGAGTGGAAGAGGAAAATTGGCTTTGGCTCACAAATAAGGAGAAATTAATCTGCAAATTAAAGTGCCAAAGACAATCCATTCACTTGTGGCAACCCCGGAGCCCACTTCCTTCCTCCCGGGGGCAGAAATGTTGATTCATAACCCATTAGACTTGTGACGGAACCAGCTCAGAAGGGTGAGGGAAGGGGCCAGGAGAAGAGAAGACCGTATCACCATTTGGGATGGAAGGCAACGAGGAGATGCACTTCTATGTACAAACCACAGCCATCCTCTACTTGCAAAACTCAGATTTTTGTTTTCTGTGGTGTATTCTGGAAGTCCTTGTGGTAGAAGACAGGATATACTTGGAGACCACATCATTCCGAGCTCTCAAACTGGAGACATACTCAACATCAAAGGTCACTAATGAACCTCTATCTTCTGTTCTCTCATTGCGATGCTTTGAAAGGTCCTTAGCCTGGGCTTCATCTGTAATAGCTACTAACATTTCTAGTACTCAGTATATGCCAGGAGCCAAGCCAGGCCTGTCGCATGCATTATCTTACTTAATTCTCACGTCCTCCGGGACGTAGATATTAGGATATCCCTTCGCTGTACAGGAGAGGAAATTGAGGCTCCGAGAGGTTGAGCAGCTTACCAAAGGCCACCCAGCGGCTCAGTGGCAGAGCCAAGTCTAGAACCGGATCTGTCTCCCCTTGAAGACCATGTCTTAACCTTGACACTTTAAGAGCATTTAATGGGCTGTGACTCTGGAAATGTCCTCCCCTTCTCAGTCCCTTTTTGTCCTCATCCTGTAAGAGAAGTGGCTGTACAAAATCTCTCAGGGCCCTTGTTAACTCTGACTGTCTATAATTCTAAAATTCTTCCTGGTGGACTCTGAGCATCCAAGGTTTGATTCTCAAGCTTCCTCCAGCTGCTGACATCAGCCTGAAATGGCTCCCTTTGCCTCTCCTGAGTCGAATCCCTAACACTTAAAAGCAAAGAAAAAGCAAGTGAGGGTTCTAACACCCTTAACTAATGCAGCCAACTGACCTACCCCAGTACAAACTTTCCATCTTGCCGCTGAACACCCTTGATCTTAGGGTGTGGGTGGCCGGGGCAATAGAATTTCTCCCTTTACCTGATGAGGACTTCCTGCCCGTGGCTTGGGATGTCAGCCTCCACCTTCCCCCAGACGTTCAGCACCAACTGCCATTCCCCGTCGCTGAGCCCCATGGCGCAGTCTGAAGAAGACAAAAAGAGCAAGTATGGGTTCACTGGGTGTCCTGGTCCCAACAGCTGGGGTTTGAGACCGCCTGGCCCCAGCGGCGTTTTTATACCTTCTGGGATGCTTGACAAAGATCCCTCAATGGCTCGCTCTCCCCCTCCCCTGCCCTCCTTCTCTTTCTCTCTCTCATCCAGGGAGGGTCTAATCTTTTCCTTTCTCTAGCCCTCACATGGGAAGCTATTTTAGGGCAGGTGCCATTGTGGCGAGGCAGGACAGTTCAGGCCACAGGGGGTGGAGTGGTTGTGTGTGTGGAAAGAAGGGGAGGAGGTTGGGCACCGTCTGGACTCTCATAACCGACAGAAAGGGCACCACGGATGCCGACGCCAGCAGCCTGAAACCCAACGCTCCCTGCCATCAGCCCTCCCAAGAGGACCTGTCATGTTTCTAAGCTTGGCCACCAGGCGCCCCGGCTGGCCCCGGGACAGTCCTGGCCATTCGTAGCCTCTCACGCACCTTCTGCCCCTTTGCCAGAGACCCCTCACCCAGCCACAAGTGACAGAAAGGAACCGAATGGTTTTGTGCTTATAGCCAGGTGGTCCCAGGCAAGTCCACAATCTCTTAGAGAACTCCTGGTTTCATGACCCTGCTCAAAGGTTTCCCTCTGAAAAGTTTTTCTTGACATATTCCTTCAAGACACAACTCATTGCTTCCTCCTTTCCTTTCTTTGTGTAGGTTCCTGTTGTATTGCCCAAGGGGCATCCTATTTCCCGGTTTTCATGCCAGCTTCTCTATTAGGATAATAGCAGCCAACACTCACAAGAGACTTTGCTGGGTGCCAGGCCCTGTCCCAAACACTTGGCATTTGGTAACTCATTTAATCCCCCCAAGACCTCCCTATGTGATAAGTACTGATATTATCCCCATTTAATTGAGAGGAAGTGGGGAAACATCACAGATGCACAGCTAGTTGCTGGCAGAGCTGGGATTTGAATCCAGGAAGCCAGGGCCCCTTCTTTTCAGTTTTCAGGAGGGCAGGAACTCTGTTTTATTAGCCCATGTATCTCTTGGGCCTCACATGGTGCTGTGTGCCAAGTTTGCACTGAATAAATGTTTGTTGAGTAATCAGGTGGAAGGTCTTGCAAAGAAAGTGAGTGGAGGATGATTAGCCTTGTCTTACATCCATGCATCCTCCTTCCATCCATTCACTTATTCAACCATCTATCCATTTATCCATTTGTCCATCCAGTTACTCATCCATCCATCCGTCTGTCATCCCTTAATTCATCCATTCATCCATCCATCATCTCTTTGTCTATCCATCCATTCACTAATCTATCCACCCACTCATCCATCCATCATCCACCAATCCCTCCATCTACCCATCTATCCATCTGTTCATCCATCCATACATCAACTCATTCATCCACCCATCATCCCTCCATTCATCCATCCACCCATCCCCTCATTCATCCATTCATTATCCTTCTATTCATCATCCCTCCCTCCATCCATCTATCTATCCATCAGTCACCCATTCCTCCATCTATCTATTCCTCCATCCCTCCATTCATCCATCCACCCATCCCCTCATCATCCCTCCATTCATCATCCCTCCCTCCATCCATCCATCCCTCCATCTATCCATCTATCCATCTGTTCTTTCCTCCATCCATCCACCCATCCCCTCAACCATCCACTTATTATCCCTCCATTCATCATGACCCCTCCATCCATCTCTCCATCCATCCATCATTCATCCATGCCTCCATCTATCCATCTATCCATCTGTTCCTCCATCCATCCATCCATCTCACAGTGATAGAGCACCTATTGTGTCTCAGACACTGCTACATGTTGAGGATAACAAAATCAAATAAAACACATTCCTGTGTTCGAGGAACTCAGAGTCTCTTTAGGGAGATAACTAAGAGGAATGAAAATACTGTACAGTTTGTATAGTACTATGATCAAGGCAGGCACAGGCCTTTCCTTCCATCTGCATAGGACTTCACAGTTTACAAAGTGCCTCCCTGGCAAGATTGCGTCTAATCTTTACAACACCTCTGTGAGGTAGCGAGCACCACCCCACCTTACAGCTGTGGGAGACGAGATTTGGAAAGGATAAGCCAGTGTTTGGGCCATCCTGGCTCTGCACTGGATGTGTCAGTAACGACTGCCCCACCTACACAGCTTTTTGAAGATAACTGCCCTGCCCCACTCCTGCTGGGGTATAGGTGCGGCCAGTCATGTTCTGAGACACATGATTCTCCCCCAAACCTGCTGCCAGTCACAGCCAAGCTGAGAAAGCCATTGTCAGGGCTCCATCTGAAAAGTCAGCGTCTACTAGCTCTGCCAGTCAGATCCCGTCTTCAGAATATGGACAGGGATGTTTGGTAAGAATTGGACAGATAGTAGGAAATGTAGCTAGAAAAAGATTTAAATTAAAAGAATCCCTGGCAGGGTGCGGTGGCTCAAGCCTGTAATCCCAGTACTTTGGGAGGCCGAGACGGGCGGATCACGAGGTCAGGAGATCGAGACCATCCTGGCTAACACAGTGAAACCCCGTCTCTACTAAAAAAATCACAAAAAACTAGCCGGGCGTGGTGGCGAGCGCCTGTAGTCCCAGCTACTCGGGAGGCTGAGGCAGGAGAATGGTGTGAACCCGGGAGGTGAAGCTTGCAGTGAGCTGAGATCCGGCCACTGCACTCCAGCCTGGGCGAGACTCTGTCTCAAAAAAAAAAAAAAAAAAAAAGAATCCCCAAACTTGGAGTTCCCCAGTGCAACTCTGGGTCAGAACACCCTCTGTGCGGGTCTCTAAAGCCTAGCTGGTGACCGTTCTAGGATTGCCAGGAGCCACCACTCCCTGGAGGAGCCTGTGTCTCCACTCAATGAGTCCTGTGTACGGAGTCAGCTGACTCCTAATGACCAAAAGGGTCAGAGGCACCGGCTGCACGTCTGGCGCCCCATTCCCTAGTGACCTTCCAGAAGTCAACCCCAAACGCTAGGCCAGCCGACCTCCAAAGGCCCATCTCTTTAGCAGTGGAAGAAGCAGTAACAAAATGAGTAGCTAAAAATGCCATGGGGGGCCGGGCGCAATGGCGCACGCCTGTAATCCCAGCAATTTGGGAGGCTGAGGTGGGTGGATCACAAGGTCAAGAGATGACACTACCCGGGCTAACATGGTGAAACCCTGTCTCTACTAAAAATACAAAAATTAGCCGGGCGTGGTGGCATGCACCTGTAGTCCCAACTATTTGGGAGGCTGAGGCAGGAGAATCGCTTGAACCCAGGAGGCAGAGGTTGCAGTGAGCCGAGATCACGCCACTGCACTCCAGCCTGGCAACAGAGCAAGACTCCATCTCAAAAGACAGAAAAAAAAAAAAAAAAAAGCCATGGGGATGCCAAAGGGGATCTCATTCATTCAGTCAGTCAGTCATCTGTTTGTTCCTTTGTTCATTCATTCATTCAACAGCCCAGTACTGAGGCCCCAGTCTGTTCCAGGCTCAGCCTCAGAAGGAAAGATAATTCTGAGAGGGTCTGCCCTGGTCTCAGACTCTCAGCAGTTTGACCCTTATTGCTGGTCACTCGCTGGAGGTGAGAGAGTGGAGGGCAGAAAGAAGGAGATGGGATTGAACTGTGCCACACCTGACCCGGGGCCACCTGCCCAGTGCGCTGGGGAAGGCCGAGGGGCACATCCGAGACTGCTGGCGACTGAGACGCAGTGTGCGGTTTTCAAATGCTCTCTGGCCTGTGCCCTCCCGAGAGTGTCAACACCCCTGAGGGTGCGGGGCAGGGCAGGGCTGATTCCTACCCGAATCCCAGCTCTTCTCCCATCTCTGGCCTCCTGAGTTGTCTGGGGACAGCCTGAGTATTTAAAATCTCATCCACCCATTACTGATGCTGAAGTGTTTAATATGAAGCTATCACCCGCTTGGCAAGCGCCCCCATTAACTGGCGTGCTCATGGAAACCTGTAGCTTTGAAGTTGACAGACCTTTTAAGTTTTACCTTTTAAGCTAATGGGAAGGCACCGACATCTGTTTGTACTTACACATCTCTACAACAGAGCAGCGTTACCTCACAGTTGCTATGGCTACCTGGAGTCACCAGCTCTGTTTGGGGGCTATTATTATCCCTGTGACAGCCTTCATTATGGCCGGGGCAGAGAAGCTGCGGACACATGATAGGAAAGCCAGGCTGCCTTTGTGTGCAAAACTTTCTACAGCCTTACACGCTCATGCTACACACACATACACACGCACGAACGCAGGGCACATTAGTCTGATACCCAATGGGGAAAAACTGGATCCCATCAAGTCAGACCTCCTCTTTTTCCCTTTCATATCACAGAATCCTTTGAATCCACAACTGAGACTTGTAGAATCATCCTCAAGGCTCCCAATAATTAAAATTCTACAGCGTCAAAGTCTTCAACTTTTCACCACCTGAGAAACTTGGGTTCTAGATTCCAGACTCAGAGAGAGCTAGAAGCAGAGAAATCTAGAGTTACAGGGCCATAGTATGTTATGACTAAAAGAGGCCTTCAATGGTATTTTGTCCAATTTTGCACTAAATGTAGTTTTCCCTACAGATCATCATCTGGCATCTGCTTGAATACTCCTGGGAGCGGTGAGCTCACTACTTAAAGCTTTAAAAATCCTTTTTTATGTCGAACTAAAAGATGCCTCCATGTCACATGCACTTCCTTGTGGTGGCTCTGCCTGCTCCTTGGGGATATAGAGGCCCAGCTGAGTCTGCCTCACAAGAGAAGGAGCAGGCTCACCCAAGACTTTTCTTGTACGGACTGAACATCCCAGGACTTCCCCTGAGCACCCTCCCCAGGCAAGGCAAGTCGGGGGCCTCAGTCTGGTGGAGAAAGACGGGCTCTGCCATCTTCAGTCTCCAGCCACTCTCACCTCTGGTCACATGCACACAAACAGAATGCTATAGCAAAGGGGATTTCCCCACCCACCTGCACAGGTTGGAGCCCCTCAGGCAGCTGTGCACCTGGCCCACAATTTTTTTTTTTTTTTTTTTTTTTTTGAGACGGAGTCTCGCTCTGTAGCCCAGGCTGGAGTGCAGTGGCCGGATCTCAGCTCACTGCAAGCTCCGCCTCCCGGGTTCACGCCATTCTCCGGCCTCAGCCTCCCGAGTAGCTGGGACTACAGGCGCCCGCCACCTCGCCCGGCTATTTTTTGTATTTCTTAGTAGAGACGGGGTTTCACCGTGTTAGCCAGGATGGTCTCGATCTCCTGACCTCGTGATCCGCCCATCTCGGCCTCCCAAAGTGCTGGGATTACAGGCTTGAGCCACCGCGCCCGGCCTGGCCCACAATTTTTATGGTCAGAAAATCCAATCTAGGTGACCTAGGAATTTGCTAGCCCTTGGGCAGTTGACAATTCCCTTTGGTAAATCTGGGCTTAAGACACCACCAAGGGAGATCAAAGATGTGGCAAGAAGGAGAACTCTGGCTCCTCAAAGCCAGGAGTCCCCGCGATCTTCACTACTCTCTTCCTCCTCCTTCTGGGAATCAACCTTTGGAGGCCAGTCTGGGCAGTGCCTCCCCCTGCCAGCAGGCCCTCCCTCCCCACCCCTAGCTTAGCTTGTGCCTCCCTGGCAGAGTCTACCCTCCTGGACCAGAGCCAGGCCAGGACTCAGAGCAGGGCTGAGGCCTGGGAGTTGCAGGACCTGCTCAAGGCCCTTGATGGGGCAGCAGGACCCCCAAGCTTGCTCCAGACTCCCAGGAACCCACCTCCCAGGGCTGCCCCTCTCCAGCCCCTCAGCATCCGTCATACTGACCACAGCTCCCCTTCTCCCCAGCTGTCCTCGCAGAGCTTCCAGCCAAGCGGCCAGGGCTGGGGGTGGGGAGAGGTGTCTTATAGCAGCCGGGGAGAGGCACAGGGAACTAAAAATACAGTTTACATGGCAAGGCTCCTCCTCTCCCTGCAGGCCCAGAGGGGCTTATTGGAGGAGGGCTGGCAAGGACCTAACACCCTAATCCCCCAGTCAACAGGTGTGGCCTGGGACACCGATCTGCCTCCCTCCCCGCTCCCCGACCTTGGAGGCTCGGAGTGGCTCCTCCAGCTCCACCATCCACCTGTCACCTGGACAGAGACCAGCCCCACCTCCACAGTCACCTAACCCCACATCCACCCATCCTCCCCTTTCTTCAAGGCCCATTGCATAGGAACAGCTCCCCTGCCAGGACTCCTCCTACCCCGCTCTACCCATTCCCAGCAGATGTGCCCCCTTCCCCTACCCTGTGAGTGCCTCAGAGGCAGGAATATAAAAGCCACAAACTCATATTGTACTTAGTGCACACCAGGGGCACCCCTCCTCCCAGCAGCCCTATCTTTTGCAGGAGACACTTTTACAAGCCTCACTTCACACTTGAGAAAACTGAGGCACAGAGAAGGTAAGTTACTTTCCCAGAGTCACACAGCTAGGAAATACCAAGCCCAAGATTGGAACCCAGGCAGTCTGACTTCAGGGTCTCTGCTTCATGGCTAAGAACTGGTCTAATTTGGGGTCCTTCCCCCTCACTCTCTCACCTGCTCTACGTGAGAGACCAGGTGAGAGACCAGCAAAGGACCAAGCCAACATGCTCTTCGATTGTTTATTTTTGCATTGAGTCTGTCCAGGATCTTGGCTTGCTAGAGCCAAAGGCAAAGACAGTCGGTGACCTTGCCCCAGGGGCTGACAATGGGGGCCCTACTGCCATCTAGTGGCAACAAGGAGAAAAGCCTGCACCTCTGCCCTGCCCCTTCCATCTGGGCTCTCTGTTTCTTAGTCCCTCAACTCAGCCAGCAGGGAATGGTCTTCTGTCTCTATATTCGATATATTCATGGCGCCTTGCTTAGAAGACCATGGATGACTTGCCAAATTATTAGAAGATGCATTGTGATCTTTTAATATTGTGATCCAGGAAAAGTGGCATAACTTTCCAAGGACGCTTTTTAAAAAAATCTGTAAAATGGGAATTTTGAAAAGAATAACCTAGCTCAAATGTCACTATGAGAACTGAAAAAGGGAGCACTGGCCAGGCACGGTGGCTCACGCCTGACATCCCAGCACTTTGGGAGGCCGAGGAGGGAGGACCACATGAGGTCAGGAGTTCAAGGCCAGCCTGGTGAAACCCTGTCTCTACTAAAAATATAAAAATTGGCCAGGCGTGTTGGTGCATGCCTGTAGTCTCAGCCACTCGGGAGGCTGAGGCTGGAGAATCGCCTGAGCCCAGAAGGCAGAGGTTGCAGTGAGCCGAGATCACACCACTGCACTCCAGCCTGGGCGACAGAGTGAGACCCTGTCTCAAAATAATAATAATAATAATAAATAAATAAATAAAATGAAGAAAAAGGGAGCACTGAATGTGGTGGATACACAGTAATAAAAGAAAAACTTCAGCTAAATTAAATGTAAAGGAGTTTAACGGAGCAATGAACGATTTGCGAGCGGGGCAGCTTCCTGAGCCAGAGTAGGCTTGGAGACTCCACAGCTAAGTGGTGGAAGATTTATGGACAGAAAAAGGAAAGTGACATATGGAAAACAGAAATGAGGTACAGAAACAGCTGGATTGGTTACAGGTTGGCATTTCCCTTATCTGAACACGGTTCGAACGGTTGGCTACATTTGATTGCGGTGATTGGTACAGTGTAGGCTATAGTCTGTCTATATACCTCCACTTGATATAGTTCATGATGTACAGAAAAACCTGTAGGCCTAACTTAAATATGTAAGGAGGCAGCTAGAGGTTAAACTTTTTTGACAACAGTAAGTGCTCAATAATTGCTCACTGTGGTATAAGGTATCCATGGTCCTTGCTCTCAAGAGACTCAAAGTCTAGTGGCGGAGATACCTCAGTGGGATCTGGAATGCAGCAGAGATCTCAGCAAAGGCTTTGGAGGGGTGAGAAGGCAGCGCCTAGGCCTGTGAGGTGAAGGCCTTTGAGGGATCAATAGGAGTTTGTTCAGAGGTGACGGTTGGCCTGGATGTGAACGTATGAGGGAGCTTTCTGCAGAGTGTTCTAAGCAGAGGTACCAAACAGTGCTGCAAAAGCCTGCCGGAGACGCGTGGGGCAAGGGGGGCTGTGAGAGGCGACACCCACTGGGAAGAACTTTATGTGCCAGGCTCAGGTGATGCCTGAGCAGCGTTTTGAAGGATCAATAGGAGCTTGTTAGGAGCGAAGTGAGGAAGGGATAATTCCAAGCACAAGGACCAAGGCAAGGACTTGGGAGCTCAGAACGGACAGTCACGTTCCACAGCACTCATGCTCACCTGGTGTGTGCCAGGCTCTGTGCTGGGCTCTGGGGGGACCAAGGTAACACTGACTGGCCTCTGAGCATTGAGAGGTGGTAGGAGGGAAGGATGTGTGACCTAATGTTGTTAGCACTTTCTGATATGGGCAATAATCAAGGCCATTCAACATAGGGCTAAAGGCTTTGGAATGAGACTCCTGGACTTGGCGCTTGACCTTACCATGCACTCCTTTTGTGATCCATGAAAAGTGTCATAACTTTCCAAGGTCTATGCTTTTGTTATCTATAAAGTGGAGATTTTGAAAAGAATAACCTATCTTAAATATCATTGTGAGGATTAAAAGATGGAGCACCCAGCATGGTGCCTGATACACAGTAAGTGCTCAATAATTGCATACTGTGATATAAGGTACAGAGAAATCATGGAGGAGGGAAACACTAATTCCACCAAGGAATTAACATGTAACTGAGAAGGTGATGTCTGAGCAAGGTTTTGAAGGATCAATAGGAGTTTGTTAGGAGCAATGTGAGGAAAAGACATTCCAAGTACAAGGATCAAAACATTCAAGGATATAGAAGTTGGTGTGTTAGGACTAGGTTTGGTTGTTGGTAACAGAAAATTCAAAATAACATAGCTTCAACAAGAGAGTATTAACTTCTCTTTCATATAGAAGTCTAGAGATAGGGGATTCAAAGCTGACAGAGCACACCACAGTCTCACGGACCCAGCTTCAACCTACCTTAGTGCTCTGTCATGTTACACATATGGACTTCATCTCCTGATCCAAGACGGCTGCTTGAGCTCCAGCCATCGTGCCCTCATTCCAACCAGCAGGAAGGAGAAAGGGGTGTAGAAGGTTGTGCCCCTATCTTAAAGAACACTTTCCAGAAGTTGTAATTAATACTTGATCTTACTGCACATCCAATGGCCATACCTCACTGCAGAGGAGGCTGGGATATGTAGTCTTTATTTCCACCTGGCCATATCACCAGATAAAAATTGGAGTTTCTGGCCGGGCGCGGTGGCTCAAGCCTGTAATCCCAGCACTTTGGGAGGCCGAGGCGGGCGGATCACAAGGTCAGGAGATCGAGACCACAGTGAAACCCCGTCTCTACTAAAAATACAAAAAATTAGCCGGGCGCGGTGGTGGGCGCCTGTAGTCCCAGCTACTCAGGAGGCTGAGGCAGGAGAATGGCGTGAACCCGGGAAGCGGAGCTTGCAGTGAGCCGAGATCGCGCCACTGCACTCCAGCCTGGGCGACAGCGCGAGACTCCGTCTCAAAAAAAAAAAAAAAAAAAAAAAAAAAATTGGAGTTTCTGTTACTTAGAAAGAAGTGGGGAATGTATATTAGGTGAAAATGAGCGATTCTATCATAGGAGACATAAAATAGCATGCTATGCAGGATGTATAAATATTTTGGTGTTTCTGTGGTGGAAAAAATGAAGGTGAGAGTAATGATTAGAGAAATAAACAGAGGCCAGGCGTGGACAGCCATGGGAGCCACAGACGTGCGGACATGTCCCCAGGGAGAGCCACAGGAGGGTTTCTGAGCAAGGGAGGGCCATGGTCTGATTTGCTGTCCTAGAAACATCACACTAATTGCAGATGTGATTAACATAATGGAGGGGACACATCTGGAGCCGGAGACATTTCTCCCTAACATTTTATTATAAAATTTTTCATACATGCAGCAAAGTGGGAAGAATTTCACACTGAACACCACCTAAACTCTACCACCGGCATTTTACTAAATGAATTTAGTCACGTCTATCTCTCCCTCTACGCACCCATCCATTCTTCTTGTTTGTGTATTTTAAATTGCAGACATCTATCCGCTTCCCTGCAGAAACTCCACAATGCATGACATGAACAAGAGTTCAATATTTCTCTGCATTTTTTTCTTTTGCTGTAAGATGTAAAATTTACATTTAATTGCACACATCTTAAATATACATTTGCTGAGATTTGACAACTACACACACTTACGTAGCTCAAACTGTATCAAGTTATAGAACATTGTCATCCCCGCAAGTTCCTGCACGCCCCTCCCCAGTCAATCCTGGCCCCCACTTACCTGCCAGAGACAACCACTGTCCTGATTTTTGTTTTGTTTTGTTTTGTTTTGTTTTTGAGGCGGAGTCTCAATCTGTCCCCCAGGCTGGAGTACAGTGGTGTGATCTTGGCTCACTGCAGCCTCCGCCTCCCAGGTTCAAGCAATTCTCCTGCCTCAGCCTCCCTAGTAGCTGGGACTACAGATGCATACCACCACACCCAGGCTAATTTTTTTTTTTTTATGTTTAATAGAGATGGGGTTTCGCCAGGTTGTCCAGGCTGGTCTCAAACTCCTGACCTCAGCTGATCCACCCGCCTCGGCCTCCCAAAGTGCTGGGATTACAGGCATGAGCCACTGTACCTGGCGCTGATTTCTTTTAAAACCACAGATTGGTTTGGGGAAGGCAGACATTTGAAGGCCTGTTGGGGGGCCATGTACTAGTGGGGTGGGGTTGGGAGCTGAGGGAGAGGCAGGGGAGAGGGAGGGAGGATTTCCAGGGCTTCCTGGCAGGTTGAACTTGGAGGCTGGAGAGAGTCGGTTAACCAGAGTGCCCGTCATCTGCTGCCAGGAGTTGAGTTTCTAGCTGAGTGACCGGGCAGATGGTGGCGCCATTTACTAAGGTGGGGTACCCAAGAGGAGGAGGGGCTGGGCGTGGGTGCAGACCCGTTTCCTTTGGGACACGTAGCATCGGGCGTTCAAGGGGCATGTGCCTGGCAGTTGTAGGGATACAAACGCATCCCCAAGGCAGCTTCTTTCTTTCGACCCCAGTGGAGGTGTGAGCTGTCCTCTGGTGAGGTAGTGCCAGGGAGCGGTCGCCGGGTTTGTCCACCTGCTTCCTGGCCAGCCGGCACCAGCGTCTATTGGGCTCCCTTCACCAGGAAGGGGAGGTGCTCTCCTCGCTCTACCCTGAAGGCTGCACGAGGGGCGTAGAGAGGGCACGGGTGTGGTTACTTCTGGGTTGCAGGACACGGGAGAGGAGACCTTACTCCTTAGGGGAAGCTGGGGAGCGCAGGGGCCTGTCTGGGCGGTCTCTAGGCCAGGTCCTCTCCTTCCTTCTTCCCTCCCCAGCATCCTGCAGCCACACACATTCCCTCTCCCCAGGCACCGCCCATCCCTATCCCAACACCTTCCCCATTCCCTTGAAAAACAGTCAAACCCGGCTCCCCCAGGAAGGAGGCATCAGCGTCAGCCCTGCTCGAGGGCGGGCGCCCCAGGGAGGGGGCAGGAGAAGCAGGGAGGAAAAATGAAACCACAGTCACCCTAGGCTGCGGCTGGTTTTCGCCGTTCTCTCTCAAATCAAACACAACCCACAGCAGAGTCATTTCTTCTTTAAAAGCCCATTTGTGGCTCATGCCTGTAATACCAGCACTTTGGGAGGCCGAGGCGGGTGGATCACAAGGTCAGGAGATTGAAACCACCCTGGCTAACACGGTGAAACCCCATCTCTACTAAAAATACAAAAAACAAAAAAATTAGCCAGGCGTGGTGGCGAGCGCCTATAGTCTCAGCTACTCGGGAGGCTGAGGCAGGAGAACTGCTTGAACCTGGAAGGCGGAGTTTGCAGTGAGCTGAGATCGCGCCACTGCACTCCAGTCTGGGCAACAGAGCGAGACTCTCTCTCAAAAAAAAAAAAAACAAAAAAAAGCCCATTTGGTCCTCGGGAGATATTCTTGTTCTTCCCATTTGTGTGACTTGCACTCATTTCTTGGGAATCAATGCTCCATCCTTATTCTGCTGAGACAGGATTGGGTTCCCCTTCCAGAGTTGCATCACAAAACATCCTGAATTTATCTGGCAATTTGGAGAAGCCTCAGTTTACCCCATCGGGCACAGGGTTACAGCCTAAGCTATGGGAAGTGTCAGCATCCAGGAGGCAGCAGACTTCACCTGGGGAGACTGTGAGGGAGGAAGAGAAGGACCCTTGCGGGGGTCAGCAGCATTTCAGAATTGGGAAGAGGAAGAGGAGGTGGGGAAGAAAACTTCCTAGAGGGGACGACAGGGTCAGGCCTGCATCTGGAGGGTGGATGAGAGGGAAGCCTCATGGGGGATGAGGAGGACTACTAAGGGCTTCTTATGTACCAGGCTTGGGTGAGGACAGAAATACAAATATGGCTGCCTACACTGGTGTGTTAGCATACTAGCGGCTGTAACAAACAGTCCCTAAATCTCATGATGTCCTTACCATGACCCAAAAGATTTAGTTCTTGGCCGGACGCGGTGGCTCAAGCCTGTAATCCCAGCACTTTGGGAGGCCGAGACGGGCAGATCACGAGGACAGGAGATCGAGACCATCCTGGCTAACACGGTGAAACCCTGTCTCTACTAAAAAATACAAAGAACTAGCCGGGCGAGGTGGTGGGCGCCTGTAGTCCCAGCTACTCAGGAGGCTGAGGCAGGAGAATGGCGTGAACCCGGGAGGCGGAGCTTGCAATGAGCTGAGATCCGGCCACTGCACTCCAGCCTGGGCGACAGAGCAAGACTCCGTCTCAAAAAAAAAAAAAAAAAAGATTTAGTCCTCATTTACCTCCCAGTCCAATGCAAGTTGAGAACAGGGCTCTCCTACACCCAGTGATTCAGGCACTCAGGCTTCCTCCCCAAGGACTTCCAAGACCCCCATCCCTCTGCATCCAGTAGGCAAACCATTGGAGAAAGAAATGAGGGTGGGCTGGGCATGGTGGCTCAAGCCTGAAATCCCAGCACTTTGGGAGGCAGAGGTGGGTGGATCACCTGAAGTCAGGAGTTCGAGACCAACCTGGCCAACATGGAAACCCTGTCTCTACTATAAATACAAAAATAAGCCTGACATGGTGGTGGGCGCCTGTAATCCCAGTTACTAGGGAGGTTGAGGCAGGAGAATCACTTGAACCCAGGAGGCGGAGGTTGCAGTGAGCCGAGATCATGCCATTGCACTCCAGCTTGGGCGACAAGAATGAAACTCCATCTCCCCCCCAAAAAAAAGGGGGAGTGGAGGATCTTGTAAGGGGTTTTAGGGGGTATGCCTGAAAGTGGTAGTCATTGCTTCTGCCCAAATTCCATTAGCCAGATCATAGCCTCAGGCACCGCTTACTTGGAGGGAGTTGTGGGAATAAGGTTTCTCTGTATGCCTAGGAGGAAATGAAACCGGGCTTGGTGACCGTACAGCATTGCCTACCCAGTCACGGCCCAAGATAATAATAATAATCTAGTGGAAATATGAGAAAGGGAAGCTGACAATAATATTTATATAAAGAATGCACCCTAATACTCCACATAGCTCATAATAGGTGCTCAATACTTTTTCAAGTGAGTGTTTTATCACCACTGATCAGATACACAGACACTGGGGCAGGTGCCAGGGGCTGGGGAGAGGGTTGATGGCACAATAGAGGCAAGAAAGGTGGTAACAGCAAAGCTAGAGAAGCAGGAACGCACGTGGAATGTTCAGAAAACCCAGAGAAGAGCAGTTTGGCCAGGTCAGAAGTTTTGTGAAGCGGATGGGTCGTGGAGGCAGTTGGAATGTGGGCTTGGAGGGCATGGGGAATGACTTTGAACTTGAAGAATGTTGGCGGCTTTCAGCAGGCCCTGAGGAGTGGCTGTGGTTGTGGGCTGGGGTGGGGGTTCCCAGGCATCCTGGATGAATCATCAGGGTCAGTTAAAATTAGTTACCACGACCCCACAGGGGAAGCCAAAAGACAGTTGTGTGTCTTATGTGGTAGCCGAGATTTGCCTCGCTGGGGGATCTTTGGCCTTCCTAGTTCAGAGATGGGGGAGCCTGTGCTCTGTGTGGTCCCAGGAACCCCGCTGTGCACTGTTGGGCAGCACCCCAGGCTTCCAACCCTGACAGCAGGATCACACGAGGCCAGTTTGGCCCAAATCTCCAAGAGCTGCCCTCTGGCCTCCATTGCCCAGCTGTCCCTGGACCTTGCCCTCTTCCTGCAGGGCAGCCTCCCTCACTCACAAGATGAGGCCCATCATCCCCTTACCTGTTCTTGGGACCTTCACTGCGCCTTTGCAGCCCTGCTCATGATTGTCATTGTGAACTGGATAATGATTTTTAAAGTTTTAAATAAAGTTTTAAATCGCCTCCCCACCCCAACCCCTCCATCTCCTCACCCCCACCTCTCCACCTCCACTTGTATCCACAGCCCTTTTTACCTCCTCACCCCCATATATCACATCTGCCACTATCTGCCCCACCCCCATATCCTCACCCCTACCTCCTCACCTCCATATACTTACATGCTGCTTTACTATCCTCTCCTTTACCTTCTCCGGCTCCCCTCCATTTTACCTCCTCTTTCCTTATCTCATATCCTTGCATATTTACTTATCACTCACTATATCCTCACTATCGGATCAGGGCGCATCGCTTTACCGTTTTTGCATCATCATTTTCCCGTGAAAATGTCATCATCTGCGGCACGGCGCAGCATCATCGCTGCGTCATCGCGCATCGATCAGACGTCACAGCATCGATTTTTGCTTTACGCACACATCGCTGCAGCGTAATCTGGCATCGCGCATCACACACGGCACATTTTACGCTCATCGCTGAGTCATCATCGTTACAGTCATCATCATTTTGGCATCATCAAAAGCATCGTCATCACCAGCGCAGTCATCATCATCAAGCATTTTACCATCATCCATAAATCCAAGAACAAGCATCAAAAAGCATCACCGGGTACATCTTTCATCAATAAAATCATGCGCGCATCACGCTTCCTTTAGCATCATCATTTTACACTTTAGCATCACGCTTTAGGTATCTGCGCATCTGGGATCATCGCTTCCGATTGCAGCATCATCTGAAGCGCAGCATCATCATCATCAGCATCACGCTTCCAGCGCATCGCTCCATCGCTTTAAGCGTATCATCATCCATCATCGCGCAGCGCATCAAAACGTATCGTACAGATCATAATCGTCAGCGTCACACCTTTTGGCGCATCCGGCGTCATCATTTTTAAGTCATCGTCAGCATCGAAGCTGAAGAGAACATACCGCGTTGCGGATCTGATCGATCTGACTGATGGATGATCTGATCTGAAGATCTGATCCTGATCCGATCCGATGATCTGACTGATCTGACCCGGACTCACGATCTCGATCTCGATTCCGATCTCGACCCGATCCGCCGCTGCGGAATGGACGATCCGACCCTCAAGGAAGGGACAGAAAGCCCTTCAGGTCCTGGGAGGAGGGAAGAGCGGGAGGAAGAGACAGAGGAGCGAGTCGAGGCGGGATCCCTGCATTCACTCACTGGTCTCCTGGTTGACCTTTGAACCTTATGTGTTGGGGCGGGGTGGGCGGGGTGGGTTCGAAGGACATTGGGGCTACCCAGCACCCCGCTTGTGTAATGATCCATCCTCTCTCCAGGTTTGCTACCAGCCAGGTTGTGCACTCATGAAATCCTTACAACAACCCTAGGAGGTAGATACTCGTTATTACCCGCTTTACAGGAGAGGAAACGCCCAGCTAATTTTTGTATTTTTTATAGAGACAGGGTTTCACCATGTTGCCCAGGCTGAATTTTAACTCCTGTGCTCAAGTAATCCAGCTGCCTCAGACCTCTCAAAGTGCTAAGATTACAGGAGTGAGCCACTACTTCTGGCTTAAAATGTACTTTAAAATTTAATTTAAATGTGTTTGATAAAGATTTGATAAAGATTCAGTAAGATAAAGGAGATATTTGATAAAGATTCAAAGAGATATAGGAGAGAACTACAGAAATACCTTGGGGGGTGCTGGAGAAAGCATTTCAACAGAGGGAACAGCAAATAGAAAGAAAGGCCCTGAGGTAAAAGTATGTCTTGCTCATTCAAGATACTGTCACATTCCACGAGCCAAAAGTGATTTCTGTCATTTGCAATCAAAACATTCCTAGCGGCTGGGCGTGTGGCTCACACCTGTAATCCTAGCACTTTGGGAGGCCAAGGCAGGCAGATCACCTGAGGTTGGGAGTTCAAGACCAGCCTGACCAACATGGAGAACCCTTGTCTCCACTAAAAATACAAAATTAGCCGGGTGTGATGGCGCATGCCTGTAATCCCGGCTACTCAGGAAGCTGAGGCAGGAGAATTGCTTGAACCCGGGAGGCGGAGGTTGCAGTGAGCTGAGATCACACCATTGCACTCCAGCCTGGGCAACAAGAGTGAAAAAAAGAAAAAATTCCTGCTAATATAGCTTCCCTGATTACCCCTCAAGAAGCAGACCCTCTTCCCTCCCTCCCAGCTGTCTGCTATCTTTTACTATCTTTTACTGCCACATTTACTATCAGTTCTCACTGCTTCGCACAGCTGCCTTTATTTTAAATCATTTGTTATTCAGAAACATCATTAAACACCTACTATGTGCAGCGTGCATGATCACACCCGGACATGATACTGTCTCCCACTCATGAGTGCCATCAGGAAAGTTCAGAGAAGCTCATTTTTCCCAGGGCCACAGTCACAGCAAAGGGCAGAGCTGGGATGCAAACCTAGGCTTGTCCAAGCCCAAAGCCCACGTTTGCAGAATTGGCATCCCAGCTCCATCTCAAGTTGAAGACACTGGGCATATGTTCTGGAAGGAAGGAATGTCAGCTTCTCCTTTGGAACTCAGGTGCAATTCAAGCCTGTAAGGAAAGCAATGTTTTTGATAACAAAGCTTCGGCCAAATGGTACAGTAATCGCTTTATGCACACAGCAGCTCATTTCGTTTCATAAAGGCAAGGTTTGCTATGTGCATTTTCAGGTGAAGAACCAGAGACTCTGACGACCCTGCTGCGACCTCACCTGACTGGTCTGTGTGGCTCCTTGTTCCCAAGGGTTCTTAATTCCCTCCTCTGAGTCCTGCAAAGCACTTTGCATGGGGCTAGGCTTTGCTCTCAGCAGCCCTTGCTCTCACCAGGGCACCCCCCGAGCTGAAACCCCTAAAGTCCAGAGGCCCCTCTGCAGAGCCAACGTAGTCCCTAGAAAAGATGCTGGCTCAGATGGAATCTTAACCCTGGCTCCCTGTCCCAGTGGGAGATCCTAGCTTCCTGGGGGTGGCCCTGCCAGAGCTCACATCCCACCCATCCTGCTCTGTCCCCTGCAGTTCCTGAGGGGCTCATCCTTCCCTATGTTTGAGTTTCCATCCTCCCACCCCACCCTAAGGCAGCCGGGCCACTCCCCAAGACTGAGAGCCTACTCCAGCCTAGGAAGCCTGGGGTTAGGTGCAGAAGGTGCATCACGCTGGAGCTGGAAATGCAGTGATTTTGGGCAGGTTTTGGCTTCTCCACTCACCTGTGAGCCTCAGGGTGGGGACCAAGTTCAGTATCTTAGTTGCTCCTCTACCCGACAGGAGGCTTCCTGACCCCATCAATGCTCTCAGAGATAGTGCATTAGTTGACCAGGGCCGCTGTAACAAAGGACCGCAGCTTCATGGCTTAGAACAACAGAGATTTATTTTCTCGTAGGTGTGGAAGCCGAAAGTCTGAAATCAAGGTATGGTAGGGTTGGCCCTGCTGGGGGCTCCAAGGGAGAACGCTTTCCAAGCCTTCCTTAGTGTTTGGTGACTGCTGGCAATTCTTGGCTTGCAGCTGCGTTGCTTCAGGCTCTGCCCCCATCTTCACATGGCCCTCCTCCCTGTGTGTCTCTGTGTGCTCTCCTTTTCTGTCTCTTTTAAGGACACTGTCACTGGATTTGTTCTTAAATCAGGGATGATTCCTTCTCAAGATCCTTAATTACATCGGTAAAGACCCTGTTTCCAAATAAACTCACATTCACAGGTGAGGGGGATTAGGACTTGGACGTCATGTTTTGGGATCACTCTTCAACTCACTGTAAATGGGAAAATGCAGGCTCAGAGCAGACTGGATTTGCTCAGGATCCACGGTACACTTGGGCAGCCAAAGGACTTCCCTGCTCTCTCGATGCTGGACCAGTACTCCGCCTCCAGCTCCACACTGCCCCGGGTTTCCGAGACCCTCTGGGAACGTGTTCAGTGAAAAAAACATCTGGAGACTGTCTGGACTCAAGAGTAACTGGGAATGTCACCATGGGAGGGAGTTTCCCTTCCTGGTTGGCTCGGCGCCTGGGACCCTGGCTGGCGTGCAGGCCTCACTCTGGTGAATAGGCCATGTCACACCCTAATCAGAGCTGCTGCTCTCATCCACTGCTCTGCAGAGGCCAGACTCAGCCCCAGACACAATGAGAATGGTGAGAGGACTGAGGTCCCCCTGCCCTCCGGGTCACTCTCTTCTCCGGAGATGCTTCCTGCTCTCTTTGATGAGAACCAGAGAACACTGCATAAAATTTAAACTGATTAATTATGATTCCAAATCCTTGGCTCTTAGAGGCTACAGGGCAGAACGGTTAGGATTCTGGCTTCGAAACCCAGTCTGCCTGGGCTCAGGCCCCAGCTCCAACATTTGCTAAGCATTTAGTCTTGGGCACATTTTTCTTCTCCAAGCCTCACTCCTCTCATTGGTAAAACAGGACAATGGCAGACTGACCTTATAGAGTTATTAAAAGGATTAACTGGCTGGGCACGGTGGCTCACGCCTGTAATTCCAACACTTTGGGAGGCTGAGGCGGGCGGATCACCTGAGGTTGGGAGTTCGAGACCAGTCTGACCAACATGGTGAAACCCCATCTCTACTAAAAATACAAAATCAGCCAAGCGTGGTGGTGCATGCCTGTGATCCCAGCTACTCGGGAGGCGGAGGCAGGAGAATTGCTTGAACCTGGGAGGTGGAGGTTGCGGTGAGCCGAGATTGCACCGAGCCGAGATTGCGCCATTGCACTCCAGCCTGGGCAACAAGAGCGAAACTCTGTCTCAATAAATAAATAAAGAAATAAATAATAAAAGGATTAACCTGAGCACATAAAGCAATGATCACAGAACCCATAGTAAGATCAGCAGAGATGGCTACTGCTGTTGCACTGTTCACTGTGGCCTGAGCTCTAAATAAAGGCAAATGTCTCTGTAATCATGTTCATAGGACTCCCAGCCCTCAGCTTATCCTTGCTAGAAGATTCTCTCTTCTTCCCAGACATCACGCCAGTGCCATTCAGCCCCAGAGCTTTGCTTTTCTGTGGGAATCAGAATTCATGTCCACACCTTAGGGAATTACTACAGGCCATGTCAATACTGGTTTGAAGAACTTCTAAGAGAAAAGAAGCTCGTCTGATGTCATCATCTGCATTCAGGGCTGCTCTGGAAGGGGAAATAAAAGAGGTATGTTCTTGCCTTAATAAAATAACCTAAGATCATCCAATAACACCTGTCGTCAAGGACAGATGCCTGTTAGGCCCCTTCTTGTCATGCGTGCTCCCCGCTCCATGGCACTCTGAGCACAGGTCAGTGGTACAGATCTCTGGGGGACAAGCTGCTTGTAGGGGCCATAGGAGCCTTGTCCAACTCAGCATCGATGCAAGACTCCTGCTTCTGGTCATCTACAGGGAAGGAGCGAGGGGACTTCTTCCCTCTTTTTTTTTTTTTCTTTTCCTATTTTTTTTTTTTTGGAGATAGAGTCTCACTCTGTCGCCCAGGCTGGAGTGCAGTGGCGCGATCTTGGCTCACTGCAACCTCTGCCTCCCAGGTTCAAGCAATTCTCCTGCCTCAGCCTCCTGAGTAGCTGGGATTACAGGTGCCCACCACCACACCTGGCTAATTTTTGTATTTTTAGTAGAGACGGGGTTTCACCATGTCAGCCAGGCTGGTCTCAAACTCCTGACCTCAGGTGATCTGCCCTCCTCGGCCTCCCGAAGTGCTGGGACTACAGGTGTGACCCACCGCACCCAGCTGACTTCTTCCCCCTTATTTCAGAAGACTTTCTGACCTCTCTGCAAATTTGCCTGGTCCCTAGACAGTAACCCTTGAGCTCTGCACAGCACAAGATAGGAATTTGAGTAGTTCTGTGTCAAGCCAAATACTTGCCTTCTTTCCCACAGGATTTTGGAATCTAAGCTTTAAGAATGTTAGAGCCTTAAAGAAAAAGAATCTTCGCCTTAAATGTAGAACAGTGTGGGACCTCCTGGCAGCCCAGATGTGGCTGTCACCAGGCACTGCCTTGAGCCTCACCCTAACCAGCCCTTCTTCAGGGCCACATTAGAGAATCCAGGCCCATAGTCAGAAGGAGCTGGCAGCATCCCAGGGCCGTAGGGAGACCATCCTGACCGGATGCCAGGCAGCAACAACCAAATAAAACCCAATTCGCTTTGTTGCTTCTTCCCTGGTGCCACACCTTGCCAGTCCTTTCTGGCCCATCTGGCTTCTTCCCGGCTCCACTCCTCCTCCATTGCCAGATGCTATGCTTTGCCCTCTTGCCCCAAACACTGCTTCCCCTAAGGACTGGAGCTTGTGTTCTGTCCTACCCGCTTTGCTCGTGGAGGACTGGTCAGTTTAGCTGCCACATCCCACCCCTCCACAAGCCCCCATCCTCTCTGGGATTCTGGTGCATGTGATTTTCTCCAACTCATTGTATTCGAACCAGGCCTACTATGAGCTGTGAAATTTAGGTCCCTTGGACTCAACAAAGGTTCACTGTGCTAGGTGCTAACTGCCAAGGAGAAAAGATGTGGGTCCTGCTCTGATGTCACCTAGCGATGGGTAGAGAGCTGGGAGAGCTTAAGCTCATCGCCACTGAAGCTAAGTCCCTTAGATAAGGCAGGGGGCCGGAATGAGAGTGAGGGAAGACACTGAGAGCAACAGGAGGCAGCCAAATGCCCAGGCAGACAGGGGCAGGTCCCCAGTGAAACTCCACCTTCAAGCCAAAACCGAGCCTGAAGGCTGAAAGACCAGACTGCTGGTCCTGGATGAAACCCCCGACCCAGAGTGAGAACATCTGTTCCTGTTTGCCCACCCTTTCCCGACAGATTCTTTCTGAATAATGCTTTTTTTTTTTTTTAATTTTTTTTTTTTTTTGAGACGGAGTCTCGCTCTGTCGCCCAGGCTGGAGTGCAGTGGCTGGATCTCAGCTCACTGCAAGCTCTGCCTCCCGGGTTTACGCCATTCTCCTGCCTCAGCCTCCCAAGTAGCTGGGACTACAGGCGCCCGCCACCTTGCCCGGCTAGTTTTTTGTAATTTTTAGTAGAGACGGGTTTCACCGTATTAGCCAGGATGGTCTCAATCTCCTGACCTTGTGATCCGCCTGTCTTGGCCTCCCAAAGTGCTGGGATTACAGGCTTGAGCCACCGCGCCCGGCCCCTGAATAATGCTTTTTAACCAGTCGAATGTTGCCTTTTCCAACACTACCTACTGCCTGCCCCTCCCCCATTCTAAGCCCTTAAAAGCCCAGACTCGGCCACAGTGGAGAAACTTTCCCGCCTTTGGATGGGGGGGGGCACCCACGCGTCGCCTCTCCACCGAAAGCTGTTTCATCAGTCAGTAAAACTCTCCAGCTTGCTCACTCTTCAATTGTCAGTGTACCCTCATTCCTCTTGGGTGCGGGACGAGAACTTGGGAACTGGTGCACGAGCCAGACTCAGCCAGGGTAGGCCGAGTGAGCAGGCCGTCTCATGCAGCAGGTAGCACGGCCGAGAGAGACCCCAGTGGGGATTGCTGGCCAGAGGCCCCTGGCTTGCAAAGTGACCAAGAAAAAATCCTGTGTCAAAACCAAGGTATATTTTTTTGTGATTGGCCTTCTTGGGGTGCAAGAGGCAGTCTGAAAACACACATCCACAGGGCTGGGGAGTGAATAAGGCTTGGATACAAAGCAACAGAGGTGCAAAATACTCTTTGAATCATAGCATCTCAACAAGAATCACGGAATGGTAGATTCTAAGGGTCACAGGATCACAGCCAAGAAAAGGACCTTGGCTTATCCAAGGAGATCCTCTTGTTTTGCAGATGTGAAAATGGAGGCTCAGAGAGGGCGGGGCCCTGGTGTTTCAAGGGGAACCTGCTCTGTCCCACACTCATTCCTGAAGGCTGAGGCTCCTCCTGCTGGAAGATGCTCCCTTCTGGAGCATCATGAGTTCACAGGGGAACCCTGGCCAGCCAGAGCCCAACTGCCCACCCTTGCAGGGGAAACAGCATGTCCATAGCCACAGTGGGTGCAGAACTAGGTCTGCTGCTCCTCAGTGACCTGGTGGACTTTCATTCTTGGCCACAGCAAGGCTTCTTGGAGCCACAGGCTCAGATGGCCTGTGGACTTTCTTCCTTGGCCACAGCGAGGCTTCCTGGAGTATGTCCGGCAGTTCCCTGTGTACGGACACAGAGTCTCTGGGGGAGATAACACCATCTTCAGTCCAGCAGAGGGGGAGTCTCGATGGCCGTGGAGGGCAATTGCCAGAGGGGCCCATTCTCTGTGATGCATGTGGGGTGATGCCCAGGGAAGCCCAAGCCTAGAGAGGTTATGGGACATCCCAACATGGATTCTTCTAGCTGGAGCAGAGTGGCTGCTAAACCACGGTACTCAGGGCACCCAGAGGCTCCCACCTTGGAGGACCAGCTGCCGGGAACATGCCACTTCACAAAACACTATCAAGGGTCTCTGGGCCACATCAGAGGTAGCCAGCCCTTTAATACCTGACACGCCTTCCCCCAGAGAGGGCATTCGCCAGCCAACTCATACCGAAGAGCACCGCATTCATTGGGTGCCCTTTTTACCCCCCCTCCAACCTCATGGCTCAGTGAGGACTTTCTGGATACTAGAATACTGCTTTTACATTCCATCGGAGAGGGAATGTAACCCGGACTGAGGAACTGGAGAACCAAATAACCCCAGCCACAGAGACCAGTGGGACTTGGAACACAGGTTAACCTAGAGAGATCTTTCCAAAGAATTTTCTTACTAGATCTGGTGGGGAAAATGCTCTCGAATCTCCAACCCAGGAACTAGAAGGACATGAATTGGAATAGACTTGACATTCTCTTCTTTCTGTTATGGAAAAAGCCCACCTGTAGTGGGACAGAATGAGGCTGGAAGAGAGAGAAAGAAAGAGAGAGACAGAGAGAGAGAGAGAGAGAGAGAGAGAGAGAGAGAGAGAGAGAAAGCTACAGTGGGGCTCCTGGTCCCTGAACCTGGAGCTGCCTGAAATCTTCTAGATTTTCCTTTGATTGTGTGAGCAAGTCAGTAGTTCTCAAGCATCCTATCTGTGACCCATTTCACAGTGCAATCCATAGCACACACATGTGTGTGCGTCATCATTATATGGACATAATTTCCATGAAACAATACTTACACCCTTATTATGTATGATATACTCTGATTTTTTCTTTACTCTAGCTCATTTCATTTTCTTTCTTTCCTTTTTATTATTTTTTTTTTTTGAGAAGGAGTCTCTCTCTGTCACCCAGGCTGGAGTGCAGTGGCGGAATCTCAGCTCACTGCAAGCTCCGCCTCCCGAATTTACACCATTCTCCTGCCTCAGCCTCCCAAGTAGCTGGGACTACAGGCGCCCGCCACCACCCCCGGCTAGTTTTTTGTATTTTTTTAGTAGAGACGGGTTTTCACTGTGTTAGCCAGGATGGTCTCAATCTCCTGACCTCGTGATCCGCCCGTCTTGGCCTCCCAAAGTGCTGGGATTACAGGCTTGAGCCACCGCGCCTGGCCTTTTTATTTTTTATTTTTATTTTTTTAATTTGAGATGATCTGTCTCCCAGGCTGGAGTGCAGTGGCACAATCTCAATCACGGCTCACTGCAGGCTCAACCTCCTGGGCTCAAGTGATCCTCCCACCTCAGCACCTCCCACCCCCCATCTCCCCAACACACACACCAGTCTCTAGGACCACAGGCGCACCACCATACCCAGCTAATTTTTGCATTTTTTTGTGGAGACGAGGTTTCACCATGTTACCCAAGCTGGTCTGACTCCTAGGCTCAGGCAATTCTCCAGTCTCAGCCTCCCAAAATGCTGGGATTACAGGCATGAGCCACCACGTCCGACGTCATTTCCCTTTATTATCTCTTGCGACCCACTAGGCTGATTTCAGGACACAGTAAATTGTGACTTGCAGTATGAGAACCACCAAGCTGGATAAATAGCTTCCTTGCTTTTGCTTCCAGTGCTCCAAGATGATGCGTCACTTGCAACCTGCTAACTAAAATGCCAACTAACCTCACCTCTTGCACAACCTGTACCTCCTGTTCCAGCCCCCGCCTACCCCCACCCCACACCTGGCCAGGCTACCGCAAGGAGAGCAGTTTGCAAACTCACTGATCATTCAGCCACAGAACAGAGATGTGGGTGGGCTTCTGCGATGTGCTTTAGTGCAAAGAACTGGAGGCAGACAGATGTGGGTTGGACGCCTAACCCTAGTCATGTTAGACACTATGATCTTGGATGAAGTCCTGGGACCCAGGAGCATCAGCCTTGGCAGCTATAAATTGGGCTTGTGTCCCCTGCTTCATAGAAGGAGCACATGGAAGAAATGAGATCATGAGTGAAATATTCCCAGCACGTGCTCCACATGTAGCATTCCGCACTTGGAAGTTCCCATCCCCCCAACCCAGGATGCCAGACATCTTCATTTTTAATTCAGGTAGAGACGAGGAGACATCCCCTCAAGAGTCTCTCAGATCTCCCATGAAAGATGAGTCCTTGGGACCGGGCGGGGTGGCTCACGCCTGTAATCCCAACAGTTTGGGAGGCCGAGGCAGGTGGATCACCTGAGGTCAGAAGTTCAAGACCAACCTGGTCAACATGGTGAAACCCCATCTCTACTAAATATACCAAAAAAGAAAATAGCCAGGTGTGGTGGTGGGCGCCCGTAATCCCAGCGACTCGTGAGGCTGAGGCAGGAGAATTGCTTGAACCCAGGAGGCGGAGGTTGCAGTAAGCCGAGATCGCACCACTGCACTCCAGCCTGGGCGACAGAGCGAGACTGTCTCAAAAAAAACAAAACAAAACAAAAAGCAAACAAACAAAAACTTCCTCACAAGAATCCCAGGAAGGAGACAGAATGGAAGTGGGTGAGGGTTAGTTGCTGTGGGCCAAGCAACAAGGGTGTGGCCATGCCAGGCCTGGCCCTTTTGGTGGTCCTGGGTTCAAGTTCGGTGCTCCGCTCTCCCCTTGTGATGGCTACTTCCCTGCTTCACTCTGGCCTGGATTCCCAGGATCCCGAAACTGCTTCCAGGCAAAGCAATGCAGGTTACGATGGAACTTTTGCTACATTTGGCAAATTGCACTCAGGACAGCGTTTGCTCAAACTCTCCTTACATGCTGTAGCCAGAGAGAAGAGAAGAAATTTCTGGAATTCAAGAATCTCAGGGTCAAAATGTGCTTCAAGGCCTTTCTCTCCTCCCTGTCTGTGCCAGGGGCCACTGGGCCGAGGCGTGGTGAGTTCTCTGGGAGGCAGACAGCCTGAGCCCAGGGTGGGTTGGTTGTGGCTGCAACAGAGAAAACCTGCGGCTCCTCGAGAGAGGTGCAAGGCAAACCAGAACCCAGGTGTCCGGGAGCCGGTGATGCCTGGTGGGAGGGTCACAAAGGACCCTCTCTGTGGGCCAGTGGAACCCCAGAGGGCCAGTACAAGCCCCTGCCCCCAGATGCCATCTCAGAGGCAGGCAAATTTCCTCCTTCCTTCCTTCCTCCCTCCCTCCCTTCCTTCCTTCCTTTCTTCCTTCCGTCCTTCCTTCCTTCCGACAGGGTCTCGCTCTGTCACCCAGACTGGAGTACAGTGGTGCAATCTCAGTCCACTGCAGCCTCAATAGGAGGCAAACTTTTAAGAAAACATAAAAAGCCCTGACAGAAAATTCGAACTTAAATTGCCTGAACATTCACCCCCAAACGACAGACTTTATCCAAAAGAGTGTGTGTGTGCGTGCATGTTTTTTTTTTTTTTAATTTTTTTAATTTTTTTTTTTTTTTGAGAGAGTCTCACTCTGTTGCCCAGGCTGGAGTACGGTGGCATAATATCAGCTCACTGCAACCTCCGCCTCCCAGGTTCAAGCGATTCTCCTGCCTCAGCCCCCCGAGTAGCTGGGATTACAGGTGCGCACTACGACACATAGCTAATTTTTGTATTTTTAGTAAAGATGGGGTTTCACCATGTTGGTCAGGCTGGCCTTGAACTCCTGACCTCAGGCGATCTGCCTGCCTCAGCCTCCTGAAGTGCTGGGACTACTGGGCCTGCCTCAGCCTTCTGAAGTGCTGGGATTACAGGCATGAGCCACCGTGCCCCGCCCGGCCCGAGAGTGTGTTTTAAACCACAAGAGACTGAGGGGCCTTCAGGCCAGTTTGTTTCTTTTCAGCAGGTCTTGGGCCTTGAGGGAAGGGAAGTGGACTCTAGGAAATTAAACAACTCCCCACTTTTGTTCATCTGACCTATAGGGTGGATGTTTTCTGTTCCCTTACATAAGCAGCACTTCCCTGCATTTGGATACAGAACATTTTTCTCACACAGCATCTCTTGGGGCGATCGTTTCACAAGAGCCCTGGTGGTAAACACTGCCCCTCATCCAATGGCCGGTCTGGCCCCTGAGACTCCCAGGACCGAGCAGTGACCACCACATCTGGGTCCATTGCCAGGGAAAACAGCAGGCAGGCCTGGGATGGCTCAGCGACCCCAGCCAGGCAGCCAAGTCCGCTTCAAGGTCACGCTGTGTTTAGAGTGTTCTCCAAGTGTGGGAGGCCACAGCAGGGCTGGCTTGTGGAATCTGGGATGCCAGGGTTGGAAAGGCCCCTACAGGACCCAACTCAGCAGCCCTTAACCCCTCATTCCTGCTCGTAGGGCCCAGGGACAGGAGGTGGCCTCCGTCGTCGCAAAGCCAGGACTGGCTAGGTGGGCCACGCCTTCTGCAAAGCAACAGCCAGGTGTGGCCTCAGCTAGGGGTGGTGCCTGGGGATTTCTGCAAACCACGTGACTTCTGATCACAACTTGACACAAATGCTAGAGAGACACAGATCTCAGCCCGTAACCACACTGTGGGCTCATTCTTGCAGACACAGCGCCTAGGACTGGTTCTTAGCTGTGTAATCACTAACAACCCACAACTTCCAGAAGCCTGAGTTTCCTCTTCCTTAGAGTGGGAGACAGAGTATCACATCCTGTATCTCCAATCCTTGAGGCCAGATGCATGTCACAGTTCCCAATTGATTTTTAGAAAGGTAATGGGGTGCAGGTATCACATACTGTATAACCCACCCACCCCTAGCAACCCTCCTCAGTCAAACATATTCATATTTTTGCAGTGACAGTGAATATTCAAATTAAGCAAGAGACATAAAAACCATAAGTGAATTCATGCCAGATCAGGTCAGGTTTTGCCACTAAATGAATAAATTATTATTTTTTTTTAAGTTTTCATTTTCAGGCCGGGTGCAGTGGCTCACGCCTATAACCCCAGCACTTTGGGAGGCTGAGGTGGGTGGATCACTTGAGGTCAGGAGTTTGAGACCAGCCTGGCCAACATAAAACCCCATCTCTACTAAAAATACAAAAATTAGCCAGGCGTGGTGGCGGGCACAGGTAATCTCAGCTACTGGGGAGGCTGAGACAGGGGAATATCTTGAACCCAGGAGGCGGAGGTTGCAGTGAGCCGAGATCGTGCCATTGCACTCCAGCCTGGGCAACAGAGCGACACTTCATCTCAAAAATAAAATAAAAAATAAAATAAAAAAGTTTCCATTTTCAGAGGATTCTGCATTTCAGAGTTATTAGCCCTTTAATGCCGGCCGTGCACCTCATAGGGCTGTTATCCACATCAAGATGCTGTGGAGGGAAGCAGTTTCAGAACAATCAGTGATGATCACTACTGTGAATCCACTATTCATCAGGTGCCCCATCGCTTGCTCATGGGCTCCTCACCAGAGCTCTAAGCCACAGGAGCTATTTTCATACCCCATATAGGTCCATCCTATAATACAGCCAGGACAGAGATGAGAGACTCAGGCCTTCTGACTTTGATTCTGCTCTTTCATCTCGTTGTGCATGCAGTTAGAGAAACAGGCAAAAAGGAAAATGAAAGTGCACAGCTGGAGCCCATGATTTCCTGGAAGAGCCCGAGAGTTTGGCTTTTTTTTCTCCTGCAGCACTTAACAGAAACCAGTTTCACAATCAATTCCTGTTCAAAGGCCACCCTACTCTTCCTATCTGTCTTTCTCCAGCCCAGACGCTCACAGCCTCCTGTAGGACCAGGGGGCCTCGGAGAGTCAAGGACAGAGGTTCAGGATCTTCCTCGCCCTCGGGACCCGAGGCCACAAAGGAGAGCTCCGTGGAGAGAAGGTGAGATGGCAGGCAGAAGTTGGGGGAGAAGGGGGCTGCTGCTCTAGTCCCTGAAGGACAAAGCCCCCAAGGGGTTAGCTTTAGGCACCTGACTCAGGAAAAAGAGCTGCTGTCCAAGCAGCGGGGTTCAAATGCCAGCCAGAGCTTGGGGAGAGTCTGAGGATCAATTTCTCCTGTGTTAAACCTGGTAGGTTTCTGTCCCTTACAGCCATTTGAGGGTTAAATCAAAATGTGATAAAGCATGTAATGTGACTAGCCAAGCTGCATTTGCCCCTCCACTGCTGGGGATCCAAGGGCTTAAGCAGAGGTGATCTGGCACTTAGAAAGCAGGTGATTTCAGCTGGGCGCGGTGGCTCACGCCTGTAATCCCAGCACTTCGGGAGGCCGAGGCGGGCGGATCACAAGGTCAGGAGATCGAGACCATCCTGGCTAACACGGTGAAATCCTGTCTCTACTAAAAATACAAAAAATTAGCCAGGCGTGGTGGCAGGCGCCTGTAGTCCCAGCTACTCAGGAGGCTGAGGCAGGAGAATGGCGGAGCTTGCAGTGAGCCAAGATCATGCCACTGCACTCTAGCCTGGACGACAGAGCAAAAAAAAAAAAAGAAAGAAAGCAGGTGATTACATTAGCCACAGGGGTTTCTCTAGAAATTCAGTATAGGAATGGTTTAGGGGTGTCATTTCACAAGAAAAAGGGTGCTGGGTGAGTTGTCCAGAAACTGCAAAGCCAACCTACAGAGTTTTCTAGATGTAGGTTTATGTGAAGTTGTTTGGGAAGAGGGTGAGGGAGTTTGTGATAAATATTAGGGTGACTAGGCCAGGCGCAGTGGCTCATGCCTGTAATCCCAGCACTTTGGGAGGCTAAGGCAAGTGTCTTGTTTGAGCCCAAGAGTTTGAGACCAGCGTGGGCAACATAGTGAGATCCTCTCTCTAAAAAAATCAAAAATTAGCTGGGCGTGATGGTGCACACCTGTAGTCCCAGCTACTGGGTGGATAGGGGGGTGCTGAGGTGGAAGGATTACTTGAACCCAGAAAATCAAGAATGCAGTGAGCAGTGATCACACCACTGCACTCCAGCCTGGGCAGCAGAGTGAGACCCTGTCTCAAAAAAAAAAAAAAAAAAAACATTGGGAGATTATCTTGAAGCTGTGTTTTCAAAGTAAGCAGACTTTTCTTACTTAGATTGTGTATCTGAAGAAGTTGGTTTTGCGGGGGAAGGCAGGTAAGGAAAGACTGTCATAAATATCCTATAAGCTTTCTAATGAAAATAATGTCTCAAATCCTCTCCCAATACAACTCTCATCTCACAACCACCGAGAGCAGGTCAGAGGGGAGGGAATGGGATCTGCTCAGACGAGTTTCCTGCTGTTACCTTTGCCCTGAATCCCATAGGACTAATGTAAAAAAAAAATGGGAGAGGTACTGAGGGACTCTGGTGAAAAATGGGGTTCCAGACCAGGGTCTCTCACCCCCGGCATCCTTGTCATGTTTAACCAGGTGATCCCTGGTTGTGGGGGCCGTCCTGTGCATTGTAGGGTGCTTGGCAGCATCCCTGGCGTCTGCCCACTACATACCCTCTCCAGCTGAGACCATCAAAAATGTCTCCAGATATTAGCAACGTCCCTGGGGAGCAAATGTGCCCTGATTGGGACCGACCACTCCAGACTCAGCGTGGCTGGAATCGTACAGGCTCTCCTGCTTACTGTGTAACACTGACCTCCCTATGTCTCAGTTTGCACATCTGTAAAATGGGCATAATCTTGGCATCGATTTCACAGGGTCACTGTAAAGCAGGTAGATGTATGTCTGGTGAAAGTAAGTCCTTAAAGGTGCCAAGTCCCTCAAATCAAACCGAGCTTCACATACCAGAGAGGGGAGAACGTTTTTATCTTTGACACATTAATTCTTTTTCATAGACTGCCCCAAAGAAATAACCAAACATGTAGACACACATCTATATAAGGATTTTAACCAAAAATTATAAATACAAAATTTAAAACTAACTGAAAACAACCCAAAGTTTCAACAGTGAGAAAGTTACTGAATGTGTAGTGATACATTCGTATAATGAAATGCGACACGGTTTCTATATATCACCTGGGGAACTACTACCATACAATGTTTTTTTTTTTTTTTTTTTTTTTTTGAGACGGAGTCTTGCTCTGTGGCCCAGGCTGCAGTGCAGTGGCCGGATCTCAGCTCACGCAAGCTCCGCCTCCAGGGTTCATGCCATTCTCCTGCCTCAGCCTTCCGAGTAGCTGGGACTACAGGTGCCCACCACCTCGCCCAGCTAGTTTTTTGTATTTTTTAGTACAGACGGGGTTTCACTGTGTTAGCCAGGATGGTCTTGATCTCCTGACCTCGTGATCCACCCGTTTCGGCCTCCCAAAGTGCTGGGATTACAGGCTTGAGCCACCGCGCCCAGCCCCAACGATACAATGTTAACTGACAAGAATTCACACAAACTACCTGAACAGCATTCATTTAAATTTTTGGTTTGTAAAATAAAATGTCACTAGTTTTTATTTCCATGTGGTGAGTGTACAGGTGGATTTTATAATTTATTTCTAAATTTTCAACCGTAAACTTGTATTCATTTAAACAATTAGAAAATGAATGGCTATAAGAATTTGTAGGGGGCCGGGCGCGGTGGCTCAAGCCTGTAATCCCAGCACTTTGGGAGGCCGAAGCGGGCGGATCACAAGGTCAGGAGATCGAGACCACGGTGAAACCCCGTCTCTACTAAAAATACAAAAAACTAGCCGGGCGAGGTGGCGGCGCCTGTAGTCCCAGCTACTCGGGAGGCTGAGGCAGGAGAATGGCGTGAACCCGGGAGGCGGAGCTTGCCGTGAGCCGAGATCGCGCCACTGCACTCCAGCCGGGGAAAGAACAAGACCCCTCCCAAAAAAAAAAAAAAAAAAAAAAAATAAGAATTTGTGTCCCAGGCTGGGCACGGTGGTTCACGCCTGTAATCCCAGCACTTTGGGAGGCTGAGGCAGGTGGATCACCTGAGGTCAGGAGTTCAAGACCAGCCTGGCCAACATGGTGAAACCCATCTCTACTAAAAATACAAAAATTAGCCAGGCGTGTTAGCACGTGCCTGTAATCCCAGCTACTCGGGAGGCTGAGGCAGGAGAATCGCTTGAATCTGGGAGGTAGAGGTTGCAATAAGCCAAAAATTGTGCCATTGTATGCCAGCCTGGGCAATGAGAGCAAAATTCCGTCTCAAAAAAAAAAAATTAATTAATTAAAAATAAAAAAAAAATAAAGAATTTGTGTCCCTTCAGAGTATGTGAGGGAGGATTTTTTTTTTTCTAACTTTTTACAAGTGGAAGGGAAGAGGATGAGAGAAGGGAGGATGAGCTGAGCAAGAAGCCATGTCTAGGAAATGGCATTTCTGCCGTAAGTGCTGGACCAAGTACCAAATGTAGGGAAGAGATCCAAAGGAGTATATTGGCTTCCCTGCTGTCAGAAAGCACCACAAACCGGGTGGCCTCAAACAACAGACATTTAGTGTCTCACGGTTCTGGAGGCTGGAAGTAAAAAGTCACAGTGCTGGTAGGGCACACTTCTGCTGCAGGCTCCCGGGAGACCCTCTGTGCCTTTTGCAGCCTCAGTGGCTTCTGACAGCACGACTCTAATCTCTGCCTCTGTCTGCGCGCGGCCTTCTTTTCTGTGTCTCTCTCTGTCACCTCTTCTTCTTATAATGACACCAGTGGTGGATTTCAGGGCCACCCTAAATCCAGGATAATTTCACCCGGAGATCCTTCACTAATTTTAACTACAAAGACCCTATTTCCAGATAAGGTCACATTCTAAGGTTCCAAGCAGACATGAATTTGGCAGGGGAAGGGGCACACTATTCAACCTGCCTCACAGGAAAACTTTTTTTTTTTTTAATTGCTTAACATATCACAGACAGCCACGTGGCAAAAAATATTGATACAAAAAGTATGAAGGGACCTAGAGAAAAGCAAGCTTCCACTGGTTCCTGACCCTTAATCTCATCACTGATTACTGCTATTAAATTTTTTTTTCTTTTTCTTTTTCTTTTTTTTCGGAGACAAGGTCTCACTGTTTTACCAAGGCTGGTCTCCGACTTCTGGGCTCAAGTGATCCTCCTGCCTCAGTCTTCTGAGTAGCTGGGATTACAGATGCAAACAACCATGTCTGGCTACTTTCCTCCCACTTCAGCCTCTCAAAGTACTGGGATTAAAGGCATAAACTGGCCAGGCTTGGTGGCTCATGCCTGTAATCCCAGCACTTTGGGAGGCCAAGGTGAGCAGATCACTTGAGGTCAGGAGTTGGAAACCAGCCTGGCCAACATGGTGAAACCCTGTCTCTACTAAAAATACAAAAATAGCCGTGCGTGGTAGCAGATGCCTATAATCCCACCTTCTCAGGAGGCTGAGGGCAGGAGAATCGCTTGAACTCGGGAGGTGGAGGTTATAGTGAGCTGAGATAGTACCACTGCACTCTAGCCTGGGTGATAGCACAAGACTCTGTCTCAAAAAAAAAAAAAAAAAAAAGAAAAAAGAAAAAAAGCATAAACCACTGCATCTGGCATAGATGCTTGTCTATATAGTCACATTTATCTTTTATGTGTACAAATGAACCCTGCCTTTTAATTTACCAATGCATATAGGAGATCCTTCCACATCTGTTCACATGAATTTGCCTCCTTTGGTTTAATGTCTGCATAGGATATCATTGTTTGATAGGCCATAGTTTTTTTAATCAGTCTACTTTAAGTGGAAATTTAGGTGTTTTTTTGTTTGTTTTTTACTATTAATAATGTTACAATACTTTTTTTTTTGTACTTGCCTGCCACTTTAAAAAAAGTTTCTATTTTGAAATAATTATAGATTTACATGCAGTTATAATAAATAATACAGAGAGATCCCATAGACCCATTACTGAGTTTCCCAAGTTTAATTTACTGCAATTTTCTCACATGTGGACGTATGTGGCTACCGCTAATCAAGACACAGAACAGTTCCATCCCAAGGATTCCTCTTACAGCCACAGACATTGCCTTTGCCTTTGTGATTTTGCCCAACTTTTTAGTTCCAACTTTTTTCGAGTCACTGTTTCAGTTGTATCTCCTGTAAGAAACATACAAAGTAGTTGGGGGTTGCTTTCTAAGCCAATCCGAGGTAAGACACTATTTTTATCCTATTCATAATTGTGAAAAATGCAGAAACTAGTTGCTCCCGAACATTTATTGAGCTAGGCATTTTACTAGCTATTTTACTTATCTATAAGTTATATCTTATTATCTCAAACTATTTCTCTTTTCTGAGAAGGGAAACGTACAGTGGTATCTTGAATGTCTTGAAACCCCAGAACAGGTAAGTGGTAGAAAGGGGCTTTGGATCCATACTAATGAGAAGGCCTTCTTTCTCCTATAGAAAGGTAGTACAGCGTCTCTTCTCAGCCAGAACACCTGTCATTCTGAATATAAGGAGGATCAGAAACATGCTATCTCCAGCCTGCCAAGGTATGTTTTCTTCCATTCCAGCTAGTGTCACTGGCAGGTAAAGCAGAATCTTCGTAAGATAAAGATGGAAAGCAAGATTCAGAATGTTGAAAAATACAGGGAGACACAAAGGCTGTCAATCATATTCAAATGTTTCACCCTGGATTCCAAAATGCCATTCTCTGTCAGTTCTCTGTGTGCTTCACTAGCTGCTCCTGTGTTCCATCTCTTGTTCTTCCTCCTCTCTTTCCTCGGGTCCCACTGTTGGAGTGCTCAGGACCCAGTTCTTTGACTGCACTTTGTCTCTACTGTTACTCTTATCCTGGGGTTCTCACCCAAGTCATGATTTCAACTACTTTCTGCACTGATGGCTCCCAAATTTGATCTCCAGCCAGAAACAGACTCAACATCACTTGGCTGTCTAACAGGTTTCTCAAACTTAACCCATCCCACACTGAACTCTATCACACCCCACGACAAACACATATCCTACCAAAAAAACCACCCCTTCCCATCTCAGTAAATGAGATCTTCATTGTAACAGTTGTTCAAGGCCCAAAAATATGATGTTATCCTTGACTCTACTCTCTCACCTCCCACATGCGCTGGTGAAACCTGTGGATTTCTGCAAATCTAACTGCTGCCATCACCCCTACCAACATAGAGCTCCTAAAATTTTTACCTTGTAGATAGAAGGACTGGGGGACTCTTATTCTGTCTTAGTCTGTTTTGTGCTGCTATAACAGAATACCACAAACTGGGGAATTTATGAAGAAAAGAAATTTATTTCTCACAGTTCTGGAGGCTGGGAAGTTCAATATCAGGGTGCTAGCATCTGGCAAGGACCTTCTTGCTGTGTTATCCCATGGCAGAAGGCAGAAGGCAGAAGGGCAAGAGGGTGTGTGCGAGAGAGGCGAAGGAAGGAGGCTGAACTCTACTACTACCCTCAATACTCACACCAATTTACTTCTTCTGGTCACCAAAATGTGTGAGTTTTTCCCCCTACACCAAGCAATTCTCCACTTCTTGATGAGAACAAACTTGGCATCCTACAGTTTAACTCAATTCAGACACTATCTCCTTGGAGATACCATTAGATCCCACCGGTTAAGGGCTCAGTCCCATAAGACTGCCCCTACTTCAGACACCAGTTGTAAGTGGTGGGTCCCCAGGTTACCCACAACTTTTGTCCAATGTGGTGACACATGGAAGATTTCCACACCCCCTTCCTCAGTTTCAATAATTTGCTAGAACAGCTTGCAAAACTCAGGGAAACATTTATTTACAATGACCAGTTTATTATAAAGGATCCAACTCAAGAATGGCCAGATGGAATTGATGCACAGGGCAAGATATGGGGGAAGAGACATGGAGTTCCCATGCCCTCTCTGGGCACACGACGCTCCAAGTATCTCCATGTGTTCACCAACCCAGAAGCTCTTTGAATCCTGTCTTTTTGGGTTTTTATGGAGGCTTCCTTACACAGGCATGACTGATTAAAGAAACTATGGGCCATTGGTGGTTAACTCAATCTCCAGTCTCTCTCCTCTCCTGGAACTCAAGGGCTGAATATTCCAACCCTCAAATCACCTGGTTGTTTCCCCAGACGACCAGTGCCCCCATCCTTAGAGGCTTTCTAAAGTCACCTCATTAACATCAACTCAGGTGTGGCTAAAAGGGCCCGGTTATGGTTAAGAAAAGATGCTCTTTTCACCTTTATTGTTTTCATCACCAGGAAATTTCAAGGGTTTTAGGAGCCCTGTGCCAGAAATGGGGATGAGAACCATATACACACACATACACACACACACACACACATATACACACGTATATGTAATTATATATCTATATATAATTATACTTATAAATCACAATATCACAACATATTATGTTTTTGGGAGTACAATTTGTACAAAGGGGCCTTGTAAATTACTGCTTTGTTCGGTGAAAATGATCCTTTAATCATTACTGTCCATGTGGTCATAATATTTGTGAGAGAACAGAATACGCTACTCCGAGATACGCCCCTTTGGCATAGGGATTCTTGAGGTGAAGGCAATTAAGAAGAAGCAGATGCAGGAAGGCTCTCTGTCCTCTCTCTATTTGCCTAAAAGTAAGACCTAAATTTACAAAGGTCTTTCTATCAAGGATAATAAAGGTTAACCACTGAGAACTTTAGACCTTTATGGGCCTGGAGATGGTACCAGAGGAAGCTGCGTAACAAACTTTATTGACTAGTCTCTTTCTATTCTTCATTTCGTTTTTATTTGTCTACCCACAGTTTGGTGGCCCTCAAGATGCAAAGTCTTTTTCTTCATCTTGTCACTTCTCTAAAATTGTATAATTCTTTGTTGAGGGTGGTTATATAAGCAGGGAGTTCTAAGCCACTCCTCTGAGAATTGTTTATTCCCTGGTGTCTCCTACATACACTTAAGAGTACATTTCTGTTTGTTTTTCTCTTATTTATCTGTCTTGAGTTACAGGGGTTCTAGTTGAGAACTTAGAAGAATAGAGGGAAAATTTTTTTTCCCTCTCTTATAATATCCATCTAAGAAATCACTCACCCAGGTCAAGATGGAGAACAGGAGATTTCCTTGTACTTCCTCCTCCCAGTCAATAATCGCCCCACCTGAGAGAAAACCATGATTCTGACTTCTACAACCAATTCATTTGCATATTATTGAACTTCATATAAATGGAGTCATTTGTTTGATTTCTTTCACTCAATAATAATGTCTGTGAAGTTATTCCATGTTGTTTGGGTATCAGTAGTTTTAAAAGTTGTTATTGCTATGTAGTATTTAGCTATATAAAAATACTATAATTTGTTTGTTTATTCTTCTATTGATTGATGTATTTGGGTTGTTACCAGCCCTTGGCTATGTATGGGAGGAAAAGTAATTTTTTTCTCAATCCTCATAAGTTCTTAGCTGGAACAGACTCCTGTAACCCAAGACAGATTAACAAGAGAAAACGAAGCAGAAGTGTGTTAACATGTCTATTTCATATGGACATGGGAGAGATCCAGGGATTAAATAATTCTCAAAGAGGTAGCTTTGAATTCCTGTTTCAATACACCTCCAACAATGAACAGTACATTTTTAGAGAAGTAGTCAGACAGTGGAAAAGGGTTTTAAGTCTCCAGGAGGAATACCTTATGGGAAGGCAAGTCAATGTCATCTTTGGTGATCGAACTTTATCCTTTCTGGTAGTGAGGAGATGAGGGACAGCTTTACCTTTGTAAATTTATGTCTTGCTTTTAGGCAAATACGGGGAGGGTGGAGAACTTTTCTTGTACCCACTTCTTCTCAATTGCTTTTGGCTCAAAATAATCCTTATGCCAAAGTGGCATATTTTGGGGTGGTGTATACTGCTACCCTCCAATAAAGAGGTCACAATGTATTGAACTGACTATTTCACCGCATGCATTTATTGTGTGTAAGCTACACCTCAACATACAATTTTAAAATAATAGTTTGCAAATATTTAGTATGCTATATGGTTGTTATTTTGATACCACAGAATCCAAAATCCCTCCACACCTGAATTTCATAAGGTTTCATCATATGTGCAGTAATGTTGTTTTTCTACATTCCTGACCAGAAAATCATTTGACTCCTGGGGACACAGATTTGGTGCCACAGATGCTGCTGGACAACCAGGCAGAGGAAGAAAGTGAAGCTGGTGTTGGTTTGGAAAGGTAACCCAAAAGGCCTAGTCCCCAGGGAGAGGGCTGGTTCTGTTGAAATGCTGCAGGCATCCTCACAATAAGGAATACATGTGCTCTGATAGGATTACCTGTGGGGCCTTATCTCCCCGCTGGTCTCTATTACGCATACGAAAATCCGTTCCCCTAGGGAAAAAAATACTTCACAGAGCTTAAGTAAATATTTTGGAGAGCAAGTCAAGATTGAGTCAGTCACATGGCGTTGGGCAATAAGACTCCAAAGATAGAAGTTGCTCCACTCTGGAGCCTCATCTCTGTAACTCTCTTGAAGACAGGAACTCCGTTTCTTCAGCTCATATACCACCAAGGAAGGAAGCCATTTGGTGTTAACAAATTAATGAATTTAAGCCCAGTTACTGGTAAATCAGCCTCCTGCACAATGTGTGCAAGTAACAAATATCTGCTCTGTGAATTAGGTGAATTATGTGTAGTATCTCATGGAACTGAACTGAAATGTTATCCAATGCCAGTAGACATCACCAAGTGATACAGGATGTACTGGAGCAGAGATGTTCACATGTGAGATGCTTGGTTTAATTAAGAAACACATGAAGTCAAGCTTCTGTTAGTTATCAGCCATGCTAAAACCAAAACTCTACAGTTAATATACAGTGGCATTGTTGATCTTTGCAGCTACGTATCTATTTGCTGTTTCTTTTTGTCTAGCATACCTTGAGGAAACACAAAGATCAGGGTGGGCTAAACTATGGCATCTTTTATGTCTAGGGTTCTTCATCAGGACCACCCCGCTTGCCTTCATCCCACCCCTTCCCCATTGCAAGCCCTGGTGATCTTCTGCTCTGTTAACTGATTTACATCTGTGGATTAATGGATAATTGGGCCTAAATTTATTAATTCATTAATACTTAAAACATATGCTCGATGGTATATTTAGTTTCTAATCTTTCCCACTGAGGAATTCTGTGCATGTGTGTGTGGAAAGAGAGATTTAAAGATAAAAACATTTATGGACATACATATACTTCAATGAGGAGGCCGTGACATCAACTGACAGATGAGAGGAAGGGCAGAAAGCACCAAGTTTAGGACTCAGAGCCCACCCAACGCTCCATCTTTACCTTGCATGTTCCTTTGGGAGTGTCCTCTTTTCTCTCTGGGCTTGAGGCCCCCCACTGAATCATAAAGGAGATGGCCCAGATCCTCTCCAGGGTTCCCTCCAGCTCTGATGTTCTCCTTTGGGCCAGGGCATCTGTTATCACCAGGCCTCCTTGGCTCACCCTGAAAGAAATGCACAAATGGCACCTTACATGAGAAAATGCCCCAAGCAGTAGGCTTTGCTCTCACCCTGATGCAGCTCTCCCTTGAAGGTCAAAGCCAACTGACCTGGCAAAGATCCCTTCGTACTTCGTCCTGTGAAATGTTGGAGGAAGAGAGGTCTGGGTCTCTTTGTCTCAAACTTCTTCCATAAAGGACCAATCCCATCTGCTTGAAGGGTCAAGTAAAGCTGACCAAGAGCAAGGAGAGCATTCAGGACATGAATAATAATTGATCTCAACTCTCAATGTGTAACTCCTGATAGAAGCAGAGGCACACCCCACGTAGCCAGATTCAGGGTCATCAGAGTGGAGGATGTATGACTCAATATGGCCCCCTCCACCCTCCTACTCACTTCTACACATCTGGGACTCTCATCCCCTGCCCACTACCTTGTCTTCTCTTTCTCCTACTTTTCCCAGATCTCTCCCGCCGTTGTTCCCAAGTTCCTCATCTTGAGTGGGGTTTTAACATTTCCCCACTGCCCCTCCTCTGCAGCAGTGCTGTGCTTTCTCTGAACAAGGCTGAAAACATACCTCAGGACTTAATCTTCCTTCCCCATTCCTTGGTCAAGGCTGGGGTGACTCACATTTGTCCTTCCACATGCCCCTCTTACGTGTTTCTTTTCTCCACGGAACCAGTAGTTTTCAGCGAAAGTTGAACTACTCTACAATGCTCTGGGACTTTTCAGGGGATTTTGTAGGGAGGTACAGGGAGGATTCGAAGTTGAGAGTGGCAAGAATATCCAAGAGCCACAAGCAGTTTCCCATCTGGGAAGCTGAAGCAAAATCTTTATTTCATTTCTCCTCAGGGATGAGGAAGATGTTCCTCTGTGTGAAGACGTGGAGCTACAAGACAGAGATCTGTCCCCCAAAGAAAAAAGATTTTTGAGAGAATTTCCCAGATTGAAAGAAGATCTAAAAGGGAACATTGACAAGCTCCGTGCCCTTGCAGAGGATATTGACAACACTCACAAGAAATTCACCAAGGCTAACATAGTGATCAACTCTACTGCTGTCATCTCTGACGCGATGAGCCTCCTGGGTTTAGCCTTTGCCCCAGTAACAGGAGGAGCGAGCCTACTGCTCTCCGGCGCTGGTCAAGTTTTGGCAGCAGCAGCTGGGGTCACCAGCATTGTGAGTGGTATGTTGGAAAAATCCGAAAATAAAAAAGCCCAAGCACAGGCTGAAGACATACTGCCCACCCATGACCAAGAGGACAGGGAGGAGGAGGTAAACAGGGCAGACTATGCCACAGCTGCTGTAAAGATTGCCTATGATGGTGTAAACGTCTTGAAGGGTGCCAAGAAAAACATCCGTGCATTTCAGAAATTCAGAGCTGACCCACACTTGGCCAGTGCTAGCAAGCGTCTTCTGACCACTGGCCAAGTCTCCTCCCGGAGCAGCAGGCAGATACAAAAGGCCTTTGGGGGAACAACACTGGCGATGACCAAGAATGCTCGCCTGCGGGGAGGTGTGATGTCCGTCATCTCCCTTGGCCTTGACTGCCACGCTCTCTCAAAGGGATGGAAGCACCTGAAGGAAGGAGCAAGGGCAGAGCTTGCGGAAGAGTTGAGATCCGAGGCCTCGGAGTGGGAGAGGAAACTCACAGAACTCACCCAGTACTACGAGAGCTTGCAACAGAAAGTAAGGTCAAGGGCCAGAGGGGTAGGGAAGGATTTAACTGGGACCTGTGAAACCAAGTCTTACTGGAAGGGGTTAAGGGAGCATGTGTGGGTGTGGGTGTGGGTGTGGGTGTGTGTGTGTCTGTGTGTATGTAAAGTTTACATGAATGTTTCTTAGGACATGGCATACAATGGCCTTGGAGGTCCAAATAATATCGAGTACATCTTGGAGATGAGGGTGCCTGTCCTGGACAGACCTAGGCATGCCTTCTGTTTATCCCTCAATGCTCCTTAAGGCCTATTGCTGGGAAAAGGGTCTCCCCTGTTTGTTTGTTTGTTTTGAGACAGGGTCTCTGTTGCCCAGGCTGGAGTGCAGTGGCATGATCTCGGCTCACTGCAACCTCTGCCTCCTGAGTGCAAGCAATTCTCCTGCCTCAGCCTCCCAAGTAGCTGGGATTCCAGGCATACACCATCACGCTCAGCTGATTTGGGTATTTTTAGTAGAGACAGGGTTTCACCATTTTGGCCAGGCTGGTCTCTAATTCCTGACCTCAAGTGATCCAGGCACCTTGGCCTCCCAAAGTGCTGGGGTTATAGGTTTGAGCCACCATGCCCAGCCGGGTCTTCCCAGTTTTAACAAAGAGTCACTGAGCCGTAGGGAGAGTTAAGAACTAAATTGTCTCCTCCTCCAAATTCATATGTTTGAAGTCCTAAACCAAAATGTGGCTGTATTTAGAGATGGACCCTTTGGGAGGTAATTAGGGTTGAATGAGGCCATAGGGTAAGGTTCTTGCCCAATGGAATTGACCTCCTTATAAGAGGAGGAGGAAATACAAGAGGACCTCCCCACCCCTGCTGCACACCTGCACTGAAGGAAGGCTATTTGTAGACACAGCAAGAAGGCAGCCACTTGCAAGGCAGAAGAAGAGAGCCCTCACCAGGAACTGAATGAATCAGCAGCTCAGTCTGGGACTTCTAGCCTCTGGAACTGTGAAACAATAAATTTCTGTGGTGTAAGCAACTCAATCTATAGTAGTTTGTTACTATTTTGTTATAGTAACTGAAGATGACTAAGCCAAGGAGGTTATGTCACTCACCAAGTGTCTTAGTCTGTTTGTGCTGCTTTAACAAAATACCTTAGACGGGGTAATTTACAAACAACAGAGATATATCCAGAAATCCACAGTTCTGGAGGCTAGGAAGTCCAAAATCAAGGCACCAGCAGATTCCATATCTGGTGAAGGTTCACTCTGCTTCACAGATGGCACCGTCTTGCTGTGTCCTCATATGGCAGAAGGGGCAAACAAGCCCCCCTGGGTCTCTTTTATAAAGGCACTAATTCCATGCCTAAAGGCAGGGCCCTCATGACTCTATCACCTACCAAAAGGCTCCACTTCTTTATACTATTGGAGGGGCAGAAGGAACTTCCTTTCTAGACCTTGAAGGTTTAAGAATTTGAATCTATAAAACAAGCTGACAATAGACAGGTTAACAGGAGAAAAGGCATATACATTTTTTAATGTGGGCCAGATGGCGGAAGCTTAAATAGCACCCCAAGCTACAGGAAGTGGGGCCTCTGATGGGGAGGTAGAGACACAGGCCATGGGAGGGGGTAGGGGCAGGAAGTGTATGGTGAGCAAAGTTTGCCTTATTACACTGAGAAAGGTAGATCACCTGAGGTCAGGTCTTTGAGACCAGCCTGGCCAACATGGCAATACCTTGTCTCTACTATAAATACAAAAATTAGCCAGATGTAGTGGCAGGGTACTTGTAATCCCATCTACTCGGGAGGCTGAGGCAGGAAAATTGCTTGAACGCAGGCTGTAGGTGACAGAATGAAACTCCATCTCAAAAAAAAAAAGAAAAAAGAAGAAGAATACAGTCATGTATCTCTTGGTGACAAGGATACTGTCAGGCCTCTGAGCCCAAACCAAGCCATTGCATCCCCTGTGACTTGCAGGTATATGCCCAGATGGCCTGAAGTAACTGAAGAATCACAAAAGAAGTGCAAATGCCCGCCCTTCCTTGACTGATGCCATTCCACCACAAAAGAAGTGAAAATGACCGGTCCTTGCCTAAAGCGATGACATTATCTTGTGAAATTCCTTTTCCTGGCTCATCCTGGCTCAAAAAGCTCCCCCACTGAGCACCTTGTGACCCCCACTCCTGCCTGCTAGAGAACAACCCCCCTTTGACTGTAATTTTCCTTTACCTACCCAAATCCTGTAAAACGGCCCCACCCTTAACTCCCTTCGCTGACTCTCTTTTTGGACTCAGCCCGCCTGCACCCAAGTGATTAAAAAGTTTTATTGCTCACACAAAGTCTGTTTGGTGGTCTCTGCACATTGACGCCCATGACAGATACATTCTGAGAAATGTGTCGTTAGGCAACTGCATTGTCGTGTGATTATCACAGAGTGTACTTATCCAAACTTAGATGGCATAGCCTACTACACACCTAGGCTATATGGGAGAGCCTATTGCTCGCAGGCTACACACCTGTACAACATGTGACTACTGAATACTATAGGGAATTGCAGCACAATGGGAAATATTTGTGCATCTAAACATATGTAAACAGAGAAAAAGAAAAGTAAAAATATGGCATAAAAGATAAGAATTGGCTCTCCTGTACAGGGCACTTACCACAAATGGAGCTTGCGGGGCTGAGAGTTGCTCCAGATGAGTCAGCGAGTGGTGAGTGAAGGTGAAGGCCTAGGACATTACTGTATACTACTGTAGGCTTTATAAACACAGCACACTTAGGGTACACAAAATACATTTTAAAACGTTTTCTTCCTTCGGCATATTAGGCAATAGGAATTTCTCAAGTCCACTATAATCTTATCAAACCATGGTTGTATATGCAGTTGACTGAAACATTGTTATTGAACACATAACTATAGTTGAAAGAATAAGCAAAAAGTCTATCTCAGTGTGGTGTCTTGAGCAACTTTTAATTATTCTCCTGTCCTGCATTACGAGTTAATCTTCTCTGATTGATGTAGATTCCAGGAAGGGGTGTCCAGGACAATTGTCTTCCTTCTGGAGAAACTTCCCTTAATCAAATAAGAGAACTTCAAAGAAAGCTCCTCCCTGTGCTTTGGAAAGGAAGGGAAGTGGGCAGGAGTGGGTCAAAGACAGACCTTCGTTCTCTTATTTCTGAGGCCCTTCAGTCTCCTTTATACAAAGAACTCAGCATGCCAAAGCACCCTATTTTAGGGTATCTTTTTCTGAGCCCTAAACACTATCACACTGGGGATGTCAACTATGAAAGGAAAATATCTTGGGACCCCAGAATCACCAAGGAAAACCCAAGCTTAGCGAAACTGCTTAGGGCAAACCCACCTCCCACTCTGTTCAAAGCTATCCCTCTGCTCACTGAGATAGATACGTATCTGATTGCCTCCTTTGGAAAGGCTAATCAGAAACTCAAAAGAATGCAACCATTTGTGTCTCACTTATCTGTGACCTGGAAGCTCCCTCCCCACTGAACCAATGCTCTTCTTACATATATTGATTCATGTCTTATGTCTCCCTAAAATGTATAAAACCAAGCTATGCCCCGACCGTCTTGGTCCCATGTCTTCAGGACTTCCTGAGGCTGTGTCACAGGTGTGTCCTCAACCTTGGCAAAATCAACTTTCTAAATTTACTGAGACCTGTCTCAGATTTTCTGGGTTCACATTTTGGAAACCATGAATGGATTCTGAGTGGAGATGCTCCCGACCGTTGACGAATCTGTCAGTGCTTGGTACCAGCATGAGCTAACTTTATGGCTCAAACCAATAGGACAATTTGCTGAGGTCTGAGAGGACTCCCTCCAGAAAATCCCTGATCTCTTAAAATTTGGTAGAGATCTGAAGTTTATTTTGCTGTACAACACCTCTTTTGTTGGAGTTTTACTTGCTCCCAACAAGGAAAGCAAGTTTTCCTGCTTTCATGATGATGGAAGGCAGGTGATGTTTTAATGGAGTTTGAGCTCTCTTGCAATGGGGAGAATTGTTTGTTTTGTTTTTCCTGCTTCTAGGTTGGTACAGGGCAGTCTACAGCCTGAGACCCATCACTAGGTAAGAAACTGTTTTGGGATTCTGTCTTGCAAATTCTTTTTAAACGACTAAAGTTAGTATTTAACAACCAGCTGGTGTTAATTTCTGCTTACCCTTAGAGCGCTCAGAAATTGTATAATCTGTGTGACCATTGTTAGTTTTGCTTAACTGTTTTGTTGTTTGTTTCTGTCTTAGTCAAATCCGAAGGGGAACCCTACATTATGGGGTCAAGGACTCTGACGTAGTAGGAAAACAGCCAGCTTAAAAAAATTTTTTTTTAATTTTAATTACTCTAAGGGCTTTATTTACATAACAAGGCCACCTTTTTGCTAGCCAGACCAAACTGAAAGAGCAATGGCTGTACCTCTGAAATAGCAACCTTTTGTCCTAGCTGAGATTTGCTAATAAGATTTTTTTTTAAGTTTTTCAAGGAGCTCAATGGTTGAAAGTCTGCTTATTTAAAACACTCACATCCAAGATGTGTGTGTTTGTGCATGTTTGTATTTGAAAGGCCTTCATTTTTTGTTTCTTGTTTGTTTTTCTCTCCTAAGACCTTGTCTTATTTTTGTAGCAAAAAAAAGTTTTTTTTCCTTTTACTACTCAGTTGACTGAATTCTGTTTTCGCCGGATTTCTTGACTAAAATAGTTATTGCAACAGAGGCTACTCTTGTGTTAAGGAAGAATGTAGTTTAATGTTATGTTTAATTTGGCTCAAAGAAAAATAAAAACATCTTCCTCTAACACCACCAGGCTTTTTTCTCTCTGTACCTTATGATGTAAATTTTGCTATTTGATTTTCACCTGGGTTGTTTTCTTTAATGTGCAAATTTAAGACTATTTAGCTGACAATTGCCTAGGGTTGTAAAACAGGTTATCAAGAATCTGAAAGTCTAAGATAGGAAAAAAAGGTGGGTGGGGGTTGGGGGTGGGCATTATAAATCTGTAAAATGTACTTCTATTGGCATGCCTAATATGTCCTTATATGTATGTATGTGTTGTGTACACAATGTTTCAGTACGAAAAATATATAAAACAGCTCCAACTGGCTTAAAGAAAAATAAAAGTGCTTAAATCAGATACTAAAAAAGAAGAGTAGTCAAATGCTTTTTCAAGTTTATGTAACTTAAGTAAAATATTTAATAAATAAGCTAGCTTTAAAATTATTGGTAAAGTGATGTTAGAAATGTCTTAAGAATTGCCAGCATACATTTTTGTTTGCATTCTATCAATCAAGTGATTTTATACTTATCCCTGCAAAATACCGTAAGGTGTCAAAATTTGGCGTAGGGGTTACAAAACTGTAATGATCTTTGCTTGTGTAATTTTTAAGAAATATGACATTGATATGGTTTAATGAAAATAGCTGCATCTTGAATTTAGTAAGATTACCATAACTTCTAATCCTGTGGCTTGAGGCAGTTTAGTCCACAGACAAGAAGGAGGTTTGTTTTGGGAAAGGACTGTTATTGTCTTTGTTTCAAAGCTAATCTTAGACTAGATTTCTTCAAAAGTTCATTCGGCCTATGCCCAGGAATGAACAAGGGAGAGCTTGGAGGTTAAGAGCAAGGTGGAGTCAGTTAGGTCAAATTGTTTTTCACTGTCTCAGCTGTAATTTTGCAATGGAAGTTTCATAACTTTAAATCATGACTATCATAATTTTTATAAATAATCTAGGTAAACAATTAAAATGAAATAGGTAAATGTAATGGGATAAATACAAACTGGATGCAATTTAGAATATAAAGTCATATTAAATTAAATAACAGATAATTTATTATTTGTGTATTTTCCAACAAATATATCTTGTAGGAAAACACTCTTGCTTAAAAAAATAGTGTGTCTTTTTTTTAAAACAAAAAAGGTGAACAAGTTTTGTCTAATTCAGAACTTATTAAAAGGTTATGTATAAAACCAGGTAAAAGGAACCAGAAAATAAAAAATGATGTAAATAAAGTTATAAATAATTCTTTCAAGGTTAAAAAGCTTAAAGAGAAGTAATTTTATATAAGAAAGAATCTTATATGGTAAATTTGATTCAGTGTCTGCTGCAGTGGGCAGGTCTTTCTCTGGCCTCCCGGAGCACCTTGCCTTCCCCACCCTGCCATAAGCAATACTTTTCTCCCTTCCCTTTCCTCTCTCTCTCTGTGCAAACTGCAAAGGAATGGTAAAAATCACTGTTTAGCCGGGCACGGTGGTTCAAGCCTATAATCCTAGAACTTTGGGAGGCCGAGACGGGCGGATCACAAGGTCAGGAGATCGAGACCATCCCAACATGGGCTAACATGGTGAAACCCTGTCTCCACTAAAAAATACAAAAAACTAGCCAGGTGAGGTGGCGGGCGCCTGTAGTCCCAGCTACTCGGGAGGCTGAGACAGGAGAATGGCGTGAACCCGGGAGGCGGAGCTTGCAGTGAGCTGAGATCCAGCCACTGCACTCCAGCCTGGGCGACAGAGCGAGACTCCGTCTCAAAAAAAAAAAAAAAAAATCACTGTTTATCTCTTATAAAGTTTTGATTAATGGAAAAAAGGATTCACGAGGCTAATCTTAAGCTGTAGTGAATCTGGTGTGTTTTGTGGGTCTTTCTGTATTGTTCTGTCACCAAGAGGGGTACCTTAGGATAAAACGTGGGCTTAGGACACCTGTAAGCCTGTTTCAGATGGCCCAGCAAACTGGAAAATTACGAACTTTTCTGCGGGTCCCTGAAAAAAATTTAATGAGGTTTTTTCCTTGTCCTGTACGTCCTTGGGAACTTGACCTTATAACCATGTGGCTGTGATTTCTTTTTTCACAATAGTGACCTGGATTCAGAGTCCAATTCCTGGCTTAAGGAATGAGTCTTTTATCTTCTGTCTGTCTGTGTATTTATATAGGTTCTGTGTGTGATACTTATATATGAAAGAGCTTTGATTAATTTTGTTTAATAATAATAAGAGCTTAAATCAAATATTTTGTCAGAAAATTAAAAAGTATAATGCCTTTTATTTAGTTCATGTAACTTAAGTAACCTTTGGGAAACGAAGACAGTTTTAAAGACTATTAGTGAAATAAAAATATTTTCAAAAATGTAAATATTTCGTCTAAATTATGCAGGTCAGATATTAGGTTTACTAAATGTAGTAAAGTCATAAACTGCTTCTTTGGCTTTTAAAAATTGTTCAATTTATCTTGGAGTATTATATTCTAGATAAGGCCTGGGACATGTGGAGTTAGCCATGCCCCCTAGCTATGTTGGAAATAGTCAGACCCTCTGGTGGCCTAGGCTCCACACCTGGTACATAATTAATATCACTTACTAACCAGGTTTTTCACCAAAAGTAAAAGTTGCTAAGAGTTAACATTGTAACATGTAATTAAGACTACTAAAGAAACAGTTCCACCTGTAAGGTTAGCAAAGTGAAATTTTTTTTCTTTTTGAGATGGAGTCTCGCTTTGTCGCCCAGGCTGGAGTGCAGTGGCACAATCTCAGCTCACTGCAAGCTCTGCCTCCCAGGTTCACTCCATTCTCCTGCCTCAGCCTCCCGAGTAGCTGGGGCTACAGGCACCCACCACCACACCTGGCTAATTTTTTGTATTTTTTAGTAGAGATGGAGTTTCACAATGTTAGCCAGGATGGTCTTGATCTCCTGACCTCATGATCCACCTGCCTCAGCCTCCCAAAGTGCTGGGATTACAGGCGTGAGCCACCGCTCCCAGCCGTGAATTTTCTTTTCTTCTCCTAAAGGGTTAGAGGATTGTTTTAAGTTAGATAGAATAAAGCTGAAGGTTTTTAAGAAAGTTGTGGAAGTTTTATTTAAAAAATTAATTGTAAGAGATTTTGTGTGTGAATATATTGGCTAAAGTTAAAGAGGCATTATTCAGTTTTTCCATAAATTAAACATTGGAATAAAAGCACAACAGGTTTTTGTTAGAGCAAAACCCTGCTTATGACCTACTCTTTAACACACATTTGTAAAGGGTTATAAAAAGTTTATGAGAATCTTACCTTATGGTCAAACATTAAAATTGGGTAGATATGTCTATAAGGTTTTATTAAGAACTGGGTTTGACATCAATAATGCACTAATGCGACAGTGACATTTGGCTTATTTAGTATAAAAGTCATACAGGAAGCATCATCAAATATGAAATGGTGTTTGGTTTTCTTTGGGCTATATTTGTATAAATGTTACTGGTATGTATTCCAAATTTTTTTTTTTTGAGACGGAGTCTCGTGCTGTCGCCCAGGCTGGAGTGCAGTGGCGCAATCTCAGCTCACTGCAAGCTCCGCCTCCCGGGTTCACGCCATTCTCCTGCCTCAGCCTCCTGAGTAGCTGGGACTACAGGCGCCTGCCACCACGCCTGGCTAATTTTTTGTATTTTTAGTAGAGACGGGGTTTCACCGTGGTCTTGATCTCCTGACCTTGTGATCCACCTGCCTCGGCCTCCCAAAGTGCTGGGATTACAGGCTTGAGCCACCGCGCCCGGCCTTCCAAAATTATTTTTAAGAAAAACTCCTATAATTATGATATGACTTAGAGTATGTTATTAATAATTATAATTGTTATATAAAATAATTGTATGCCACAGAGGTAACCAAATTTCTTTGTCTATCATGTTTTTGACTGTGGTTGTCCTAAGATGTTTCTTCACCTACAAACAATTGTTGTCTTGTTTTAACCCTCTTTAAAAGGTGATTTATAATCAACTATAAAACTCTAACAGGTGTTCTTGAGTGTAGGATTCTGATAACTTTGGAAGTGTGACATCAGAATAGAGAAAAAACTTTCAGAACTCTCATGGAGAGCTGAAATGTTCATAGCTATCAAACAGAACAGAAGTTAACTGCATGGAGTAAACTAATAGAAGTCTGAAGTAATCTTTTGTTTTTTTACTTTGCTTAAAATGTTGCTGATCCTTTTTTTTGTTTTTCAGAGACAAGGAAACTTTTCTTTTGAGCTATTTACAGCTTTTAACAATTGAGTAAAGTGTACTTCTGTGAACAAAATTTGGAGCATATTTGTTTCTCTCTACATGATTTCTCCAGAATTTGAAAACTAGTTGCGAGTATTCTTAACTTATGGCAGTATAGTTATTTGCATAAGTGCAATTAGAATCTGTTTTCTTTTGTAACAGGGCACAATTGGAAAAACTGATTATTTTACCAAGGCCTTGACTGGAATATTGTGCTTTCCTTTAAGGAATCAAACTTAACTGTAAAGCCAATAAAAGTCCCTTGGGAAAACTGGCCTCATATCTTGCCTCCACAGTCCCTGTATAGGGTTTCTGATTGGTGGTAAGTAAAGAATGTCACTTTCTATCAGGCCCGGGGGCCCCAAGTTATCTTGGAACCTCAGGAGGAGAGGAATTTACTCAATTCATAGGTATTTGAGGATACAAACCCATGGCAAGGCTTGGCTCTAATAAAAGTCCTATCTAAAATTCCTTCTATGGAACAGAGTTCCATCAAAGCCAATTTACAAAGAGCTTATGTAAAAAATAATTATTCTTGAAGCACTTTAGACAAACAATTAGGTCAAGTATGAAAAGGTAAATTGGTGTTGCCATAATTTGTCTTTAGTAAAAATGGGAAACTGGAGAGAGAAATATTATGTTTCAAAAACTGTGGTACACTTGTTATTAAATTCTAGTCTCATCAGTTGTTTTTAAGTTTGTTTCTGCAATTTAGGCTAACCCTGCTTATTCCTGTAAACCAACCATTCCTGACTGCAGCTTAAAAGAAACAAGACAGATGGGTAATGTAAAAATGTGAATCAATATTCTAATTCTGAGCACATCGGACTCAACTATCGATCCCACGTCAGCTTGGCTCCAACAGTTGCCCAGTTCTTGGAAAGCCTTCTAATTTAGTTTACTTGGAATAATTTTACTTATTTTGCTTTACTGTTGTGGAATATATTGCTATTGTACTCTTTCTGTGTAGGAATAAGGATATGCTTGCTCAACGATTTCTTAAATTAAACACTTATTAATCTTCCAGGTATCACCTCTTGTCAAAACTTGGAGTTATGAATGGCCATTACTATACTGATACTTTCTGACTGAGCTCCTCTATACCCTAAACACAAGAGACTCTTATAGTTAGGCAGGAATATCATCACCCTATTCAGTCTGAAGAAGTTACAGAAGATGAATCTTGGTCGCTCTGCAACCCTTATGATTAAGGGTTCTCTTATAAAAGGGAGGGAAGAAATGTCAGAGGTGTTTAAACCAGAGCAACTCCATCTGGAACAGAGTCTGGGTAAAATAAGGCTGAGACCTCCTGGGCTGCATTCCCAGAGAGTTAGGCATTCTAAGTCACAGGATGAGACAGGAGGTTGGTACAAGATGCAGGTCATAATACCTTGAGGATAAAATAGGTTGCAATAAAGAAACCAGCTAAAACCCACCAAAACCAAGATGGCGATGAGAATGACATCTCTTCATCCTCACTGCTCCACTCTCATCAGAGCCATGACAGTTTACAGATGCCATGGGAACATCAGCAAGTTACCCTCTATGGTCTAAAAAGGGGAGGCTTGAATAATCCACCCCTTGTTTAGCATATAATTAAGAAATAACCATAAAAATGGGCAACCACCAGTAGCCCTTGGGGCTGCTCTGTCTATGGAGTAGCTATTCTTTTTTTTTTCTGAGATGGAGTCTTGCTCTGTTGCCCAGGCTGGAGTGCAGTGGCACCATCTTGGTTCACTGCAACCTCTGCCTCCCAGGTTCAAGTGATTCTCCTGCCTCACCCTCCCTAGTAGCTGGAATTATAGGCACGTGCCACCACACCCAGCTGATTTTTGTATTTTTAGTAGAGATGGGGTTTCACCATGTTGGCCAGGCTGGTCTGAAACTCCTGACCTCATGATCCACCTACCTCAGCCTCCCAAAGTGCTGGAATTACAGGCATGAGCCACTGCACCTGGTCCATTCTTTTTTTCCTTTACTTTCCTAATAAACTTGCTTTCACTTTACTCTGCATACTTGCCCTGAGTCCTTTCTTGTGCAAGATCCAAGAACCTCTCTTGGGGTCTGGATGGGGACCTGTTTCCAGTAACACGTTCACTCGCCTGCATGCACAGTCAGTCCTCAGTAGACCTGTATTGTTTTATGCCAGCTTCTATAGTAAGAGCCAAAGATAAGACGGGAGGATTCCTGGGAGAAATGTATTTTGTGTTCTCTTTTCCATATCAACTCACCCTCTTGTTGCCTCTCTCTGTTCTCTTCCTCCCCGACCCTGGCAGTAATCCTGGCTGGGATCCTGGGTCTGCACAAAAAAGGGTGTCACTGGAACCTGCTCAACCACATTCCAGCGGGAAGGAGAGAGCCTCTCTGCCTGCCCCCAAGTCTCAAATCCTTGAAGCTTCTTCAGGACTTCAGAACCTGTAGGAGTTCTCCTAGCTGCCCAGCTCACCTATCTTAACAATTTTTTTAATTTTCTATGCTTTAGCTGCTATTTTGAAAGTAGTGCATAGAGAAGTTTTGTTTTGTTTTTTTAATTCAGGAAACTAAAACATAGGAAGAAATAATGCACAATTAAGAGTGACAACTGTTGGTATTTTGGCATAGAATTTCCTTCCTGTGTTTTTCTTGCTTTGGGGGTTGAAATACTTGCTTTATGTCATTAGAATATTGTCATTAGACTACCTGCTGGGGACCATTTCTCAAGGCTGTATTACAAAATATGCATTATAACATATGTTTCTGCAACCCACTGAGTTTTCTTTCTAATTTCCAATTTTCTCATTTGCCTACAGATCTGTAACTTTTTGTTTTGCTGTTCTTACTGTAGTTGAAAAAATAGGCAAAAAGTCTGTCTAGGTTGATGTCTTGAGTGGCTTTTCATTGTTCTCCTCTCCTGCAATATGAGTTAATCTTCTCTAGTTGATGTAGATTCCAGGGAGGGAGGTCCAAAGCGATTGCATTCCTTCTGGACAGAATTTCCCTTAATCAAACAAGATAATTTCAAAGAAAGCCCCTCTCTTTGCTTTGGAAGGGAAGGAGGCAGTGGCAGAAGGTCAGAGAGAGACCTTTGTAAACCAAAATAAAATTCAAAGCCCCCCACCCCAACAACCATCTGAATGGACTTCTTCTTCCAGGTCAGAGCCCTCTACATTTAACCTGAAAGAATAGTTCAGGCCATGATGGGAAGCGGGAGTTCGGACATGCCTCAGTATACCCTCCTCTCTTTTGGAAATCAGGAAAAGCCAATCAGTATTTCACATCAATACAGAACTTACGTCTGCTATCTGGGGACTTCATCTGCAAGATAAAGCTTTGTTCTCCACAACTTCTTTTTTTTTTTTTTTTTTCTGAGACAGAGTCTCACACTGTTGCCTGGGCTGGGCTGGAGTGCAATGGCATGATCTCAGCTCACTGAAACCTCTGCCTCCTGGGTTCAAGCAGTTCTCCCGCCTCAGCCTCCTGAGTAGCTGGGTCTGCAGGTACCCATCACCACACTTGGTTAATTTTTCTTTTTGTATTTTTAGTAGAGACGGGGTTTCACTATGTTGGTCATGCTGGTCTCGAACTCCTGACCTCATGATCCGTCCGCCTCAGCCTCCCAAAGTGCTGGGATTACAGGCCTGAGTCACTGGGCCTGGCCCTATTGTTAATAATTCTTTCAAACAATTGCCAATCAGAAAATTTTTAAATCTACCTATAACCCTATAAACTGGAAGCACCCACCTCCCCAACAAGTGGTCCCAGTGTTGGAAGTAAATGCTCCGTGCCGCCAAGTGAAAATAGCACTCAGGCAAAAGTTTTCTCAGCAAGGCAATTTACTTCTATGGAAGGGTGCATCTCGCAGATGGAGCAATGGCGAGAGCACACTGGACAAGGGAAGGAAAAGGAGTCTTATGTCTAAAGAGGCTAGTCCCTACTGCTGTGTCTTTCCCCTATTGGCTAGGGTTGGACCACACAGTCTAAGCTAATTCCAATTGACTGTTTTAAGGAGAGCAAGGGTAAGAGCCAGAGTGGTGGGGTAAGTATTTTCAGCAGGAAGGATGCTTACAGAGCAGGTGACTAAGGATGACTAAGGACAGAGCAGGTGACTAAGGACAGAGCAGGTGATAGAGGCTAGGAAGGGGTTGTTTATTGAAAGTAGGGGCAAGGAGACATAAAGAATGAGGAAGTTAAACTTTAAAATAGAGAACAAAGAACAGGGGAGCTGAACATACTGATACATTGGTTCTTTGGAGAGGATCTCAGAACTCATTGTACTTAACAATTTTCTCCCTCTTGAATTTTAAAGGAAGTTAAGAGGCTAAAACTTTTTTTTTTTTTTTTTTTTGAGACGGAGTCTTGCTCTGTCGCCCAGGCTGGAGTGCAGTGGCCGGATCTCAGCTCACTGCAGGCTCCGCCTCCCGGGTTTAAGCCATTCTCCTGCCTCAGCCTCCCGAGTAGCTGGGACTACAGGTGCCCGCCACCTCGCCCAGCTAGTTTTTTGTATTTTTTTTAGTAGAGACGAGGTTTCACCATGTTAGCCAGGATGGTCTTGATCTCCTGACCTCATGATCCACCCGTCTTGGCCTCCCAAAGTGCTGGGATTACAGGCTTGAGCCACCGCGCCCGGCCGAGGCTAAAACTTTTGAAGAGGAATTTATTATATCCTACACCAACTTTCCGGACTGGACCAATATATATCTTAAATGTATTTGACTGATGTCTCATGTCTCCCTAAAATGTATAAAACCAAGCTTCACCCCTACCACCTTGGGCACAAGTTCTCAGGATCTCCTGAGGGCTGTGTCACAGGCCATGGTCACTCATATTTGGCCCAGAATAAATCTCTTCAAATATTTTACAGAGTTTGACTATTTTTGAGGCCTCTGCAGTATTTTCTACAGTTCAATGCTTTAGTTTACCCCAGGTGTTTTTTCCTTTTTTTTTTTTGAAATGGAGCCTCACTCTGTCACCCAGGTTGGAGTGCAGTGCCACAATCTCGCCTCACTGCAACTTTCGTCTCCCAGATTCAAGTGATCTCCTGTCTCAGCCTCCCGAGTAGCTGGGATTACAGGCGTTCCCCACCATGCCTGGCTAATTTTTGTATTTTTAGTAGAGATGGGGTTTCACCATGTTGGCCAGGCTGGTCTTGAACTCCTGACCACAAGTGATCCACCTGCCTCAGCTTCCCAAAGTGCTGGGATTACAGGTGTGAGCCACCACGCCTGGCCAAGCCCTCCTGTTTTGTTCTTTTTCAATATTGTTATGGCTATTCAGAGTCCCTTAAGAGTCCATATAAATTTTAGGATGAATTTTTCTACTTCTGCAAAAAATGTTGTTGGGATTTTGATAGGGCTTACAATGAATCTGTTGATTTCTTTGGGTAGTATTAACATCTAAACAATATTGTCTTCCAATCCATGAACACAGGATGTCTTTCCATTTATTGATGTCCTCTTTAATTTCTTTTAGCAACATTGTGTAGTTTTCAGTATACAAGTTTTTCACCTCCTCATTTAAGAGGCACTAACAATTTAAAGCTGGTTCTTGTCCACAGTAGTTCCCTACAACAAACGTGAAACACAACCTATGTTGCAGTTGAAAGATGCCGAAGCCGGGCGCGATGGCTCACGCCTATAATCCCAGCACTTTGGGAGGCCGAGGTGGGCGGATCACTAGGTCAGGAGATCGAGACCATCCTGGCTAACACAGTGAAACCCCATTTCTACTAAAAATACAAAAAATTATCTGGGTGTGGTGGTGGGTGCCTGTGGTCCCAGCTACTTGGGTGGCTGAGGCAGGAGAATGGTGTGAACCTGGTAGGTGGAGTTTGCAGTGAGCCGAGATTGTGCCACTGTACTCCAACCTGGGCAACAGAGCAAGACTCCATCTCAAAATAAAATAAAACAAATAGAATAGAATAGAATAGAATAAAAGTGGCGAGCTGAGAAACTCTGTAAAAGGAGGAAAAAAAGTTCCCCAGCCTCAGCAACCAATACCTAAAAGATTTGTAAACAGAATTTTTCGTTCCTGTAATTGATTCATTCTCTCAACTGCACCTGTTTGTTAAGGCCACAGAAGTTAACATCAACTAGGAGCTATTCCGGTAAAGCAAACAAACAAACAAAAAAACCCTGACTCTATTTTCAGCTGCCACTCTTGAGAATAAAGCCACCCAGCTCTGTGCGTGGCAAGTCCCTGACCCCACATGACTTTTGTAACCCAAAGCCAAAGGCCGGAATTTAGGCTCGAGCAACACAATCTCTGGGTATTATTTTGCCCCTTAAATTGCACTCTTTGTACAACGTTTCTGGCCCCATGCAACAACCCAGAAATAGACACAAGAATTAGGCAGATGGAGATAGAAATAGCGCCTTAATTACTGGTGAAGCTGTTAGAGAATGAGGTTCCTTCTCTCTGAGCCATGTGGGCTTATGAATATTTCACCCCACCGCTGGACAGATTTTCCATCTCTGGAGCAGGCACCCTGGACAACTGCGTGCCTCTCCAACAGGGCTTGTCTCTCTGACACCTGCAGCTTAAAGGAACAGAACAAAATACGTGCTCTCCCGTGGGTAGGTAGATCCTAAGGAAAGTTGAGAAGAAAAAAGGACTGAGCTATGCATGGCTCCACTCCTTCAAAGATTAACAGATACATTTTGCCCCCACCCTGCAGGAGGCTGGGAGCTTTGCTCTCATGAAAGTTCCACCACATAGAAACAAGAAAAAGCAAAATTAGTGTTTCCTCCTATATAACACAATTTAAAATCTTAATTTACACCCATATTTTTTCTCCTAAAAAGCAGGGAATAAGTTTCTTTCAAATGCTTTGGGATCATTTGTAAAAATATATCAAGCACTAGTCTACAAAGAAAATCCCAATAAGATTTTTTAAGAAGTAATTATAGAGGCTGCATTCTATGAGCATACTGCAATAGAGCTGTAACTTAACAATATAAGGATGATCAATTGCTTGCTCACTTTCTATTTTAAATTAGGTTTTAAAATATGAAGTATACAGTTTAATTAATGTTTACATACTTATCCACCACGTAACTACCACTTGATGAAGATACGGAATGTTTCTAGCTCTCCAGAGACCTCACTTTTATTCCCATCCAGTCCATACTCACTGTATATGTTTTCTATGGATGCTGCAATGAATTACCACAAATGTAGTGGCTTAAAACAACACACATTTATTGCCTCACAGTTCTGTAGGTGAGAAGTCTAGGTAAAACTTGACTGGGTTCCCAATCTTATCTTGGCCTTTTTTGTTTTTTGAGATGGGGGTCTCACCACATTGCCCAGGCTCTTTTTGAACTCCTAGGCTCAAGCAATCCCTCTCTCTTGGCCTCCCAAAGTGGTGGGATCACAGGAATGAGTCATTGTGCCCAACCTTGTCTTAGCTTCTGATAGGGCCAAAGTCAGTGTTGAATGGCCTGGGCTATTGTCTGGATACTCCCAAGGGAGAAACTGCTTCTAGGTGCCTTCATGTCATTGGTAGAACTCACTACTTCTCATGATTTCCAGAACAGTGACTCAAGTCCTTGCCACACTTTGAGTCTTCTGACTTCCTCTTCTGCCACATCTGTCTACCTTCAGCCAGGGAATGTTCTCTGCTTCTAAGGGCCCATATGATTAGATTAGTCCCATTCCGATAATCTCTCTCTTTTAACATCAACTGATTAGTGACTTTAATTACATCTGCAAAGTCCCTCTTGCCAGGTAACAGAGCATATTTATAGTTTCTAAGGATTAAGATGGGACATTCTGGGAAACTGATATTCTGCCTGCCACATCCAACTCTTCTGATTTGTCACCATGATTAGTCTTCCTTGTCCTTGAAATTCATATAAATAAAATCATACAGTATATCCTCTTTTGTACTCAAAGATATATCTGTGAAATTCATCTGTGTGGTTATGTGTAGCTTTAGTTATTTTTTACTGCAGTGAAATTCCGTTATATACCAAAATGTATTTCTTCATTCTAATGGTGATAAACATGCTTGAGACTATTATAAATAAAGCTGTTCTGTACATCTTTGTTAATGTACGTGATATGGTTTGGTTCTGTGTCCCCACCCAAATCTCAACTTCAACTGTAATAATCCCCACGTCGTGGGAGGGACCCGGTGGGAGGTAATTGGCTCATAGAGGCAGTTTCCCCCATACCGTTCTTGTGGTAGTGAGGAAGTCTCATGAGATCTGATGGCTTTATAAGTGGGAATTCCCCTGCACATGCTCTCTTGCCTGCTGCCATGTAAGAAGCCCTTTTGCTCTTTCTTCATCTTCCACCATGATTGTGAGGCCTCCCCAGTCATGTGGAACTGTGAGTCCATTAAACCTCTTTCCTTTATAAATTACCTAGTATCAGGTATGTCTTCATTAGCAGCATTAGAACAGATTAATACAGTATGTTTTGGTAGGTTTATATACTCACTTCTCTTGGACATATGGCAAGTAGTAGAACCACAGTTTGTAGAGTGCACATATTTTAGCTTTAATAAACACATCTGAAGTGATTGTATCTATTTTTATTCCCACCAGTAATGGTTAGAGTTCCAGTTGTTCCACATCCTCACCATCTATTGGTATCGTCACTAAAAAATTTTAGCCAGTTTGCTGAGCAAGTAGTGATATCTTTGTGATTGTGATTTGAATGTATGTTCCTTTGATGACATATGTCTGTTCGTTTGCTTGTTTTTGAGACGGAGTTTAGCTCTTGTCATCCAGATTGGAGTGCAGTGGTGCGATCTCAGCTCACTGCAACCTCTGCCTCCTGGGTTCAAGGATTCTCCTGCCTCAGCATCCCTAGTAGCTGGGACTACAGGCACCGGCCACCATGCCTGGCTAGTTTTTTGTATTTTTAGTAGAGACGGGGTTTCACCATGTTAGCCAGGATGGTTTTGATCTCCTGACCTCGTGATCCATCCACCTCGGCCTCCCAAAGTGCTGAGATTACAGGTGTGAGCCACCGCACCCGGCCTCTTTGATGACATATGATATTGAGTATCCATGTGCTTATTGACCCCTTTAATCTCTTTTTTTGTGAAATACCTGTCCAAGCCTTTTTGCCCATTTTTATTCTGTTATTTTTCTTATTGATTGAAGACTTTCTTTTTTTTTTACATTTAAGTCTTTTGTCAGATATATTTATCACAAATATCTTCTCTCAGGCTGTGGCTTGAGGCACTAACAATTTCAAGGTGGTCTCTAAACTGATAGTCTCTTACTGATATATACCCTCTAACTGGTATATGTATTTTAAAATTTTTGGTACTATATATATAATATAAAATTTACCATTTTAACCATTATGAAGTGTACAGTTCAGTGGCATTAGGTACATTCACATTGTTGTGCAACCATCCCTACCATCTATCTCCAGAACTTTTTTCATCTTGCAAAACTGAAACTCTCTACCTATTAAACAATAGCACCTCACTCCCTCTTCCCTTATACACTGGCAATCATCATTCTACTTTCTGTTCCTACGAATTTGATTACTCTAAATATCACATATGAGTACAATTATACAGTATTTGTTTTGTGATTGATTTCTTTTTTTTTTTTTTTTGAGACAGAGTCTCACTCTGCCACCCAGGCTGGAGTGCAATGCCATGATCTTGGTTCACTCCAACCTCTGTCTCCTGGGTTCAAGCAATACTCCTCAGCCTCCTGAGTAGCTGGGATTACAGGTCCATGCCACCACACCCCATCTCTATTTTTAGTAGAGATGGGGTTTCGCCATGTTGGCCAGGCTGGTCTCAAACTTCTTACCTTAAGTGATCCACCCGCCTCAGCCTCCCAAAGTACTGGGATTACAGGCATGAGCCACTGTGCCTAGCCTGGCTTATTTCACTTAGCATAACGTCTTCAAAGGTCATCCATGTTGTAACATGTGTCAGAATGTCCTTCTTTCTCAAGGCTAACTAATATTGGATGTATATATTAGGTTGGTGCAAAGGTAATTGTGGTTTTTGCAATTAAAAGTTAAAAATTAAATGAAAACTGCAATTACTTTTGCACCAATCTTTGTTGTACCACAGTTTGTTTATCTACTCATCCATTTGACTCAGGCTTTTTGCTCCTTAGTTCAGCTAAATCCAGGTTTTTGTCTCACGACCAAGAAAAATTATGCACGCAGACACATTGAAGGGTGAGGAGGGCAGAATTTATTCAGTGACAGGAAAGCTCTCAGCAAAGAGAGGGGCTCTGCAAGCAGATTTCCATTTCACAAATTGAATACCAGGGCCACCAGACACAAACTGAAGGTCAGGCTCCTCCCCTGCATAAGGTGTGAATTTCCAGTAGCTCCACCCCATTCCCCCCGGGCATGTGGCCCCCCGGTCTGCTGTGGGTATGCCGCCTGTGCAGGTTCCCTTATCTGCACAAAAGGTCTGGTGTAAACATTTGGTGATTACGTCTAGTGTAACCTGGGGTGGGTCGGAGTTTCTCCAGGAACCCTTCCCTATCTGCCTCGGCATTTGGCCATCTCCTGCGTCTCTATCACACTGACACTTAGATTGCTTCCTCCTTTTGACTATTGTAAATAACGTTGCTATAAACATGGGTGTGCTCTTACTGGTATATTTTAATGTACAACATTTCTTCATGTTAGTGAAGTCCGAGTTATAAATGTTTTCTTCCATCAGTTCTTTTAATGCTGTATAGAATATTTGTGTATCCCTTGATAGTGCACATATCCTCCTTTGATTTTTTTCTACAGATTTTATTTTATTTTTTTAACCTTTAAATCTTTCATCGTCAGGAATTGATTTTTATGTGTGATGTGAGGAAGGAATCAAGATTCACTTTCTTTGGCAGGGCACAGTGGCTCATGCCTATAATCCCAACACTTTGGGAGGCTGAGGTGGGTGGATGACATGAAGCCAGGAGTTCAAGATCAGCTGGTCAACATGGTGAAACGCCATCTCTATTAAAAATACAAAAATTAGCCAGGTGTGGTGGCATGTGTCTATAATCCCAGCTACTCAGGAGGCTGAGGCATGAGAATCACTTGAACCTGGGAGGTGGAGGTTACAGTGAGCCAAGATCATGCCACTGCACTCCAGCCTGGGAGACAGAGCAAGACCTTATCTCAAAAAAAATCCACTTTTTTCGCATATGAATATCTAATTGATCATCACTATTTGTGGCAAAGACCATTCTTCTACTGCATTGCAGGGTGCCTTTGTTGTAAATGAGGTGATGGTACAAACACAAGGTTAGACAAATAGACCAACAGAACTTACAGTGGAGTGCAGTGGCGCGATCTCAGCTCGCGCTGAGTTTGTTTCTGGATTCTCTGTGTTGTTCTGTTGGTCTATTTGTCTGGCCTTGTGCAATACCATACTCTTAATTACTGTGGATTTACAATGACTCTTTTAGATCCTGTAATGTAAATTTTCCAACTTGTTCTTCACCAAGATTTCTTCTGTTACTCTAGGTCATTTTTATTTCCATATAAATTTTAAAATTGAATCAACTTGTCAATGTTCTAATAAAAATATCTGCTACTATTTTATTGAATCTATAGATCAGTTTGAAAATAATTGAATTCCTGACAAAATTGAATTTTTTGATTCATAGTATCTCTCCAATTATTTAGGTCTTTCAGTTATTTTAACAATGCCTTGTAGTTTGAGTGTCTTGAAAATTGTTTGCTGGATATATTCTTAGGTATTTGATGTGTTCTAATGTCATAAATTATTTATTTTACTTTATTATTGTTTGTCTCTTAGTATGAAGAAATAGCATTTCTGTATATTGACCTCGTATCCAGGGACCTCACTAAATTTATTATAATCTAATGAATTACCCATACATTATTTTGGATTTTCTACACGTAAAATTACAGTTGAGCCTTGAACAACATGAGTTTAAACTGTTTAGGTCCACTTATATGCAGATTGGAGAAGGGATGAGCAAAAGAGAGAAGAAGGAATGAGAGAGACAGAGAGAAGTGATGAGAGAGAGAAGAAGAGAAAGAATAAGAGAGAGAGAGAGAAAGGATGAGAGAGAGAGGAGAGAAGGAATGAGAAAGAGAGGAGAGAAGGAGTGAGAGAGAGAAGAAATGAGAGAAAAAGGAGAGAAGGAATGACAGAAAGAGAAGGAATTAGAGACAGAGAAGGAGAGAAGGAATGAGAGAAAGAAGGAGAGAAGGAATGAGAGAGAGAGAAGAAAGAATGACAGAGAGAAAGAGAGAGAAGGAATGTGAGAGAGGAGGAGAGAAAGAATGAGAGAAAGAGGAGAGAAGGAATGACAGAGAGAAAGAGAGAAGGAATGAGAGAGAGAAGGAATGAGGGAGAGAGAGAAGGCGAGAAGGAATGAGAGAGAAGGAGAGAAGGAATGAGAGAGAAGGAGAGAAGGAATGACAGAGAGAAAGAGAGAAGGAATGAGAGAGAAGGAAAGAGAGAAAGAGAAGGAATGAGAGAGAGAAAGAGAGAAGGAATGACAGAGAGAGAGAGAAGGAGAGGAGGAGAGAAACTGCCGTGGACTCTGGTGGACATTTGTAAACCATCACAGCCACCCAACACTCGATCGGTAAACTCACTTTCTCAGCCTCCAAGACGCTAGAATGAAGACATGGGTGATCTGCCCTGGGATGGAACTGGAAGCTGATTTGGAGCTGGATGCAGTAACTGATGTGTCCTGATCCCGTTTTGAAAAGAGTATTTTTGTGTGTATGTGGGCTAAAAGGGGTTTATAAATATTATTTTCTGTTACTTCGTTTTGTTTATTTAAGTGTGTGTGTGTGTGCGCGCGTGTGCACTCGCTGACGTTGGATAGTCAAAGGCTTTGTAGACTTTGGTGATTCTTTTTGCCCAGTAAACACTTTGCCTCCATTTGGGGGCGCTCCCTGCTCTATAGCTCTTGGTGGGACGTGGCGATAGCCTCTGACTACAGAAATCAGATATTCATTCCCAGCCTCTCTTGATGCAGAGATGCAGCCAAACAGTTGTACCCATATTAGACTTCAAATCATGAGCTCGCTCCAGAATCTATTCTGGGGATAATGGCAGCAGTTACATCCTGTTTCCAGAGCCAACAGCATAAGAGGCTATAGTCGTGTGTCCAGCATTGGTCGCGTTGGTGACAATGGTGCTGAAGTCAGAGCTGTCTGTGCATAGCAATGCTTCCCACTAAAACCACTTTTCAGTGTGATTTTGGGTGCTGTTTCTGGGGGTGTTGCTTATGGACACAAATTGTATACAGGCCATTTTTCCTTCTCTCCTAGAGAGCTTTTGAGATACCTAGTATTTGGTAATACCTTGCTTTTCTGATTAAGCTAGTTTGGGTCCCCTTTTGTTAGCAGCTAGGATTGCTGATTGGTTCAGGAATGAATTAGGTCATATAATGAAAAGTCCAGCGATGGCCCTGCTTCAGGTAAGGTTGATTGCAGGTGCTTAACTACATACTAGGACTTTTTTTTTTTTTTTGAGACAGAGTCTCACTGTGTTGCCCAGGCTGAAGGGCAGTGGTTCAGTCTCAGCTCATTGCAACTCCACCTCCCAGGTTCAGGTGATTCCTGCCTCGGCATCCCAAGTAGCTGAGATTACGGGCAAGTGCCACCACATCTGGCTGATTTTGTATTTTTACAAAATCAGACAGGTCTCAAACTCCTGACCTCAAGTGATCCGCCCCCCTTGGCCTCCCAAAGTGCTAGGATTACAGTTGTGAGCCACCGCGCCTGGCCTAGGACTCCTGTCTCTCTCAGGTCTGCTTTCGTCCGCGTGGGTTCCTTTCCTAGGAATGACCTTTGTACATCATGGAAAAGATGGCCATCAGAGATCTAGATTTACCTTGTCCTTAAACTAACAGGCCCAGAGGGAAGGGAATCCATCTTTCCTACCTATTTCTCCCGCAGAAGTCCTGGGAATGGCTCTGCCCAAAGCAACCAGCATGGCAGAGGTTCTCCAGTTAGTGTCTGAGACCCTTAGTGTTTCAGCAATTTTTTTTACAGCTTCCCTAGGTCACCAAATGGTTTGGTTACCAAATGGTTTGGTCCCTAGGTTACCAAACAGTTCAATTACCAAGTGGCTAGGCCCAAATGGTTTGCGAACCTCTGCAATCCTCTGCAGTCATGGAATAGGCCAACTGAGTCATGCACTCTCCTCCGCAAAGGAGGTGCAGCCACACTTCCAGGAAGGTAATTATGATGGGCAAAGTATAAAAGATATCCACCATTCCTCTGTCCTGATGGAACAGCCTCGGCAGGTCTGTGTCTGGTAGATATAAACAGAGTGTGCGTGTGTGATAGGTAGCAGATGACCAGCAGAAGAGCTGGCCTGGGGCTGGGGGTCTGTGGAACGCACTGGTTTATTTATAGGATGCTTGTACCCCAACCTGGAGCCTATGACGTCGTCAACTGTTAAAACAAGCCACACTAGCAAAAATAGAGGCCTGAGAGCCAATTCATGACCCCGAGAGCTCCATCCTGAGGGGGCAGGCCCGGGATGTGAGTTCTGCGTTTGGAGTGAGGGATGCGGAACTGTGGGAATGGATAAATCAGTTGCATTTATCTTTCCTCCTTTTGCCCAAAAACCCAATAAACACATCTCTTCCTTGTTTAGTTCCTGTGCTCTGAGCGTGAATTGCAGCACGCCTAGAATGAAACTGAGTGGTTGTACTAAACTTCCTGCCTGGCACGGATGATGGCCAAGGCAGGAAAGCCGATGAATAGTGTCGCTTTGTAGGCAGGAGGCCAAGAAGGAGTTTGGCGTGGTTTGTACCAACTTGTCAGCATTGTTTATTGATAACAGTGAGACTGATTTGCTCCTGGTGAGACCCCCAGAGAGATGTGCTGCAGAAGCTAGTTATGTAACAGGAATTTCTGTATGTGACCCGTGAAACATAAAAAACCCCAGCCGAGACTCTCTTTTGGGCCCCTTGGTTGTGTGGTGCTCTGTGCACCTGCCAAGGGTTCTGTAAAGGGTTCTGAAAGAGGAAGTGCATTTTGCCATGACTAGCTGTGATTCGGCCATAGCTGTGATTCTCTTCCTTCCCCTTCTTCTTCTTCTTCTTCTCCTTCTTCTTCTTCTTCTTCTTCTTCTTCTTCTTCTTCTTCTTCTTCTTCTTCTTCTTCCTCTTCTTCCTCTTCTTCCTCTTCTTCCTCTTCTTCCTCTTCCTCTTCCTCTTCCTCTTCTTCTTCTTCTTCCTCTTCTTCTTCTTCTTCTTCTTTTTCTTCTTCTTCTTCTTCTCCTTCTTCTTCTTTCTTCTTCTCCTTCTCCTTCTCCCTCTTCTCCCTCTTATTCTTCTTCCTTCTTCTTCTCCTTCTTCTTTCTTCTTCTTCTTCCTCTTCCTCTTCCTCCTCTTCCTCTTCCTCTTCTTCTTTCTTCTTCTTCTTTTCTGTCTCTGTTGCACAGTGGAGTCCAGTGGCTTGATCATATCTCATTGAAGCCTCCAACTCTTAGGTTTAAGTGTCCTCCCACCTCAGCCTCCTGGGTAGCCAGGACTACAGGTGTGTGCCACCACACCTAGTTTTTGTTGTTGTTGTTTGTTTGTTTCGCGGGACAGAGTCTTGCTCTGTCACCCAAGCTGGAGTGCAATGGCATGATCTCAGCTCACGGCAACCTCTGCCTCCTGGGTTCAAGCAATTCTCCTGCCTCAGCCTCCCGAGTAGCTGTGATTACAGGTGCGCACCACCACACCCAGCTAATTTTTGGTATTTTTAGTAGAGATGGGGTTTCACCACGTTGGCCAGGCTGGTCTCAAACTCCTGACCTCAGGTGATCCACCTGCCTCAGCCTCCTAAAATGCTGGAATTACAGGCGTAAGCCACTGCACCCAGCCCAGGCCTAGTTAATTTTTAAATTTTTTGTAGCGATGGGAATCTCATTGTGTTGCTCAGACTGGTCTCGAACTCCTGGTCTCAAGCAATCCTCCCACCTCAGCCCCCCAAAGTGCTGGGATTACAAGCGTGCACCACCGTGCCCTGCACACATCGTGACTTTAATGTTAGCTGTACAGTGCTCCTTTCCCTTCAAGAATCTATAGATTTGTAAGCATTGTCATTTGGAGCCCTGTAAGTTATTAGCAATAAATCCTGTAACTGCTACTCTTAGTGCAGTCCCTAAGGTAAAATGACTCGATTCTGTCTAATTGGGCTGAAAAGGACATAGATGTGTTAGTCTTTAGTTTCTCAAGCTAATCCAGTTGCCATTCTGCTGACAGAGTATTCACATTCAAAATGTCTATAGATATTGCCAGATTCTTATTTCTACCAGTAGTGTGTGGACAGACCTTTTGCAGTACACTGTCATCAAAATTCGAGGTACTCAATCATTTGCATTTTTGCCATCTGAGAGGTGAAACATTTGATGTCATTGCCTGCATTTGTACTTGGCAAAATCAAGGATGCCAGGAAGGGGATGTAGCTTGCCTATCTCTCTTGGTTTCCTGAGGAGGTTGCCTGAAGTATGGTGCTCTCGGCAGCCCCCATGGAGTGAGGAATGCATTATTTCAGAGGCGATAAGAGCAAGCCAGAACTTGTGGCTTTTACAGTATTTTAGTTTGGGGTCAAGGGTTGATTGGCATTCAAGATTCATTCTTGGGCTGGGAGTGGTGGCTCACACCTGTCATCCCAGCACTTTGGGAGGCTGAGGGGGGTGGATCTCTTGAGCTCAAGAGTTCACGACCAGCCTGACCAACATGGTGAAACCCCATCTCTACCAAAAATATAAAAATATTAGTCAAGTGTGGTGGTGTGGCTAAAGCAGGAGAATCACCTGAACCCGGGAGGCGGAGGGTGCAGTGAGACAAGATCACATTACTGCACTCCAGCCTGAGTGACAGAGCAAGACTCTGTCTCAAAAAAAAAAGATTCATTCCTGTGACATGTAAGGGAATGCTTCTATATCACAGGTACATCCCACCACATTCCACTACTTACTGTACCATCGCACCCACTTAAGGTTTCAGTGCAGCAAGCCTGGCCGTGCCCTACCATACCTCACACCTTTTCAGATCTGTGGTCCATTTTCTTTCTGTCTGCCTATACTTTTTTCTTAATTTGTAGACACTCTTGCATATTAACCCGTGGTCTGTCACATGTACTGCAAATATATTCTTCAGTCAGTCATTTGCCATTTAACTTCCCTTGTCATTTATTTTTTACATTATAAAAATGTCTTACATTTTCTCCTGGTATTTTATACTTTTATGTTTTATGTTATCAAATAAGGAAGGGTGCTATTTGTTACATAGTATCATGTTATGTTTGTATAGATATGTTATTAATGTAAGTGTTCCAGAAATTGTATGAAATTTCTAGAAATCTGATATGTCCTGGGATAATGTTATCAGCTATAATTCCAGTTGTTATCTTAAAATGTCATATACCACATGAATAACTAAATTTTCTTATGAAAATTCAAATGAACTCTCATGAGATCATTAACCATGGCCATTTTAATTTTTTTTTGTCACCCAGCAGGCGGTTATCATTTACTCTGATGCTTTCCTGAAAGCACTTGCAAATCGCTATGACACGAAATTTCAAGAGATTCATAAAAATAGACTCAAGCGTAGGTGTCTGATAACTTTTAATTCTCACTGTTGAACCCATTAAACCGGAGTTGTTCTTAGCCTTACAGCCTTGCGAATGGGAGCTGGATGACTTGATAGAGACTTCAGAGAAATAGTTACAACAGGTTATACCTGGACAACCTCGGTGCCTGAGGCTGTGTTGGCCACACAGAAAGTTCACCAGAAACCTGATGATATCACCAGAGACATCCAAGCTGCAAACCAGGAAAACTCATTGGATTGAAACTGCCGCACCAGAAGAAGAAAAAACAAATGCTATTTCTATGTGAATACGACAGGAATAGATGCCCAAATCTTGGATCTTTAGAGATATAAGAGGCCAGGTCCAGGTTCTCCAGCAGATGTGGAAAACATCATCAACTGATCTAGTTAAATCAAGAGATTAAATCTTGGCTCTTGGGGACCCTAGTTTCGGGGTACTTTCCAAACTCTTGGCATTATCCTCTCATTAGTCCTACTGATAACATTTCCTATCTGTTGCTTCTCTCAGGAGTCTTCAGTGCTTGTCAGCAGCCACTGACTCATCACGTGATCTCAGGAGGATGGAGCAACAAAAACTGCTTCAATTGGAATTGTCAAAAAAAGAAAAAACCTACTGAAACTCGGCTTCATGATCTTCAGACAGCATGGAGACCAAGTCATGTGGAAACTGAGTGTAGCGCTAAGCAGTGGGTCACACTCTGAGTCCGACTGAGAGAATGACCCAAATTGGGCAATTGTTAAAAAGAAACAAGAAAATAGATGGCCAGGTGTGGTGGCTCAGGCCTGTAATCCCAGCACTTCTGGAGGCCGAGGCGGGTGGATCACTTGGCCAACATGGTGAAACCCCTTCTCTACAAAAAGTACAAAAGAATTAGCCTTGTGTGGTGGTGTGAGCCTGTAATCCCACATACTCAGGAGGCTGAGGCATGAGAATCACTGGAACCCTGGAGGCAGAGGTTGCAGTGAGCTGAGATCGCGCCATTGCACTCCAGCCTGGAGTATGATACCCTGTCGAAAGAAAGAAGAAAGAAAGGAAGAGAGAAAGAGAGAAAGAAAGAAAGAAGGAAGGAAGGAAGGAAGGAAGGAAGGAAGGAAGGAAGGAAGGAAGGAAGGAAGGAAGGAAGAAAGAAGGAAGGAAGGAAGGGAGGGAAAGAGGCCCTGAACCGACTAGCTATGGCCATGTAACTGAAACTAAATTGATCCTGATTTCCCCTCAAATGCTGGCTCTACCCACAAATAAAAATTAAGCTTTTCTTCCTTGCCAACCTGGAAACATGAAGCTGATACAAATAAGCTTGTGCAGCTCTGTTTGCAAGACAGAGGTGAAGGTGCCTCCTCATTCTTGCTTTGTAAGCTGCGCTGTAACTGCTGGGCTGCTTCTTACCATGTTCACAAATTATTCTTTTGCATGCACAATCACCTTAAAAATTCTTAAATTTGATCTGATTTTATTTTTAACAAAGTATGATTTTGCTGTTGGTTTCTGAGAGTTGGCTTTGATGTGATAATTATTGCTCATATTTCTAGCTTAATGGAAGTTTTTATTTGGATTTTGTTAAATGACTTTGAGTATTTGTTCTGTAGAGGTTTATGGCTAGAAGGGGAAGTGAGGAGTGGAAGGGAACTCGGGAGGAGAAGGGGAGGGAAGAGGGGCTTACTTGTCTAGTGGTGTCTCACAGGGTCTCGGGTCAGAGAGCTCCCAAGGGTGGCAGCAGCTTGAGGGCCTTAGAATTTTGAGGCTCCAGCTCATCCATAGATAACACTTGTCCTGTGAGGTTTCACAGGGCATGCAAAGCAGGCAAGCTCTAAATGGCTAACAGTTTAATTGTTGGGACTATTTTTTACAATAACTGGATGTGTACAAATTTGAATTTGGTAGCAGTGGGCTTTTGAGCTAACAGATGTGAATCTGTAGTGAAGAAATAAACAACCCCATGGGTCCATAGGCCCAGGCCATTGTTGGCTCATTTTTAGAACAGCAGCTTAGAGACAGCCCATGTCCGAGGATTCTAATAAATTAAGGAGGTAAAGACTCCCTCTTACTACACAGTGCACTGCATTACAGACAGAGGGGTCAAGTGTTTGAGGTGGGAGGAAGTGAAGGTGGAGCCACGTGGCCTACAGCAACAATGAAGAGTTGATGGAGGGTGTGGTGGCACTCCTCTGTAGTTCCAGCTACTGGGGAGACTGAGGCAGGAGGAGCGTTTGAGCCCAGGAATTCGAGCCTGCAGTGAGCCATGATCTCATCGGTACATTCCAGCCTGGGTAACAGAGTGAGACTCCATCTTTTAAAAATAAAAACGAGCTGATAACACACGAGCAAGCAGTGTCTGAATGCTCAAGGTAGTACAAGTTCCCATGGTGAGATTTGCTTCGGTGAAACCCCAGTGAACACTTCTTGCAGTCTTGGGAGTAATATCATCCTCTCCCATCATGGATATTAAGAACAATATTACAAAGGAGGTGCACACCCCCTGCAGTATTGAGAGTAAGATTATGCTCTCCCCTTCGGGATATTAGGAACAATATCGCAGGTGGTGTGTACAATCCCTGCGATATTGGGAGTAATATCATCCTCTCCCCCTGAATGTAAGAAACAATATCACAGGAGGATGTACACCCCCTGCGATATTGGGAGTCATACCATTTTCTCCCCCTCTGGATATTCGGAACAATATCACAGTGGGTGTGTACACCCCCTGCGATATTGCCACCAGTATCATCGTCTCCCTCCCAGGATATAAGGAACAATATCACAAGGGGGTGTATACCCCCTGCGATATTGGGGGTAATATCTTCCTCTCCCCCACTGGCTATGAGGAACAATGTCACAGAAGGGGTGTACACCCCCTGCTCTATTGGGAGTGATATCATCCTCTCTGTCCCTGGATATTAGGAACAATATCACTAGGGAGTGTACACCTCCTGCGAAAGAGGATGATATTGAGACTAATATCATCCTCTCACCCCCTGGATATTAGGAAACATATCACGGGGGAGGTCTATGCCCCCTGCGATATTGGAAGTCACATCATCCTCTCCCACCCAGGATATAAGGAACCAGACGACCGAAGGGATGTACACCCACTGTGATAGTTTCAAGAATGTCATCCTCTACCCCCTGGCTACTAGGAATAAGAACATACAGGGGTGTACACTTTCAGCGATATTGGGAGTCACATCATCCTCTCCCCCCGGATATCAGGAACAAGTCTATTAATTATTAATATTAATAAATATAAAAATTAATAGTAATAATCGATATTAATAATCACAATGAAGATAGTAAAAATTAATACTGGTTAAAAATGTTAATGATTAGTATTAATAGTAATATCACTATTAATAATAAAATAATGATATCAGCAATTATTGTTACTTAAATCAATACTAAGTGATGTTAGTAATAAAATAATAATTAATATTAAGAACTAATATTGTTAAATAACATTAATATTATTAATCATAATCATAGCTTTAAAATATTATCAATAATTAATGATGTCATACTATTAATTAATATTATCATTGATAATTATTAAAATCGATCATTGATGTTTAATAATTAATAATGTCATTACACCTACCTGTGACGTTGTTCCTAATATCCAGGGATGGAGAGCATGATTTTAGTTTTAATATCGCCGTCGGTGTACACTCACCCTGTGACATTGATCCTAATATCCAGGGGGTAGAGTATGACATGACTAACAACATAGCAATGAATGGGCAGCCACCTGGTGATATCACTCCTAATATTCCCGGAAGAAGCCTATTCTATGACTCCCAATATCGCAGGGAGTGTGCAGCTCTTCTGTGATATTGTTCCTAGTATCCGGAGGGGGAGACGATGATAATAATTCGCAGGCTGTGTTCACCGGCCCTGTGATATTGTTATTAATATCCTGGAAGGGAGAGGGTGATATTACACTCCGTACAGCAGGAAGCGTACACACAGCCTGGGATATTGTTCCTCATATCCATGGAGGGCACAGGCTGATATTACTCCCAATATGGCAGAGGGTGTACATCCATCCTGTGATATTCTTCTTAATATTCCAAGGCCAAGAGTTTGATATTACTCCCAGTATCACAGACGGTGTACATCCCCATGTGATACTCTTCCTGATATTCGGAAGGGGAGAAGATGGTATTAATCCCCCTATTGCAGGAGGTGAACACCCACTCTGTGATATCTTTCCTCATATGCAGGGGAAGAGAGGATAATATTATTCCCAATATTGCAGAAGATGTACACGCCCCCGCGCAATATTGTCCTTAATATTCCAAGGCAGAGAAGACGATGTTACTCCCAATATCGCAGAAAGTGTACACCCCCCAGTGATGTTGTTCCCATGATCCGGGAGGGAAGAGGATGATACTACTTTCGAAATGGCAGGGGGTGTATACACCACCAGTGATACTGTTCCTAATTTCCACGTGGGAGAGGATGATATTACTCCCAATATCGCAGAGGTTATAAACACTCCTTTGATATTGTTCCTAATATCCGGGGGGGGAGAGGATGATGATATTCCTTCCTATATTGCAGAGGGTGTACACCCGTCTTGGATACTGTTCGTAATGTCTAGAGGGGGAGATGATATTACTCACAAAATCGTAAACACGTTGTGTGTCCACCGTGGATCCTAATATCCAGGGAGGGATAGTACTCCCCAAGTCGCGGGGGGTGTCCACCCCGCCTGTCACATTGTTTCTTATACCCAGGGAGGAGAGGATGATGTCGCTACTAATATCGAAGAAGTGTACATGCCCCCTGTGATATGGTTCCTAATATCCACGTTGGGAGAGGATGATATTACTCTCAATATCACAGGGGTTGTCCATCCCGCCTGTGATATTTTTCCTACTATCCAGAATAAGAGAGAATGATATTACTCCCAATAGTGCAGGGGGTGTACCCCCCGCCATGTGATATTGTTCTCAAGGGGTAAAGGAAGAGAAGATAATATTATTCCTTGTACTGCAGGGGGTGTACTCCCACGATGTGGGGAGTCATAGCCACCCCATCTCCCCTCCTGGCTATTACGGTCCATGGTGGACTCACAGCCTGTTTATAGTGTTGTGAGTAATATCATCTCCCCATCTGGAAATTATGAACCCTCTGAGGGTGTACACCCGTCCTTATTGGGAGTCATATCATCCTCTTCCTCCCTGAATATTAAGAGCAGTATCCCAAGAGTGTTTCTACTCCCTACGATATGGGGTGTCATATCCTCCTCTCCCACGTCAAAATTAGAAACTAGATCACTGGGGGCGTGTACACCTTCTGTGATCTTTAAAGTAATATCATCCTCTTCCCTCCAGGATCATGGGAACAATATCCCTGGGGGGTGTACACTTTCTGCCATATATGTAGTCGTATAATCTCCTCCGCCTTGGAATAGTATGAAGGACCATCTCACACGAGGGTGTACAACCCTTGCTGCGATACTGGGAATAGGATTATCCTCTTCCCCCTCTGCATATTTGGAAAAAGATCAGAGTGGGTGTACACCTCCTGCGATATGGGGATTAATATCCTCTTCTTCCTTTCAGGATATGAGAAAGAATATCACATGGGGGTTTATACTTTCTTCGATATCTGGAGTCATGTTATCCTCTCCTGTTTTGAATGGCAAGAACAATATCTCAGGGGGGGATGTACACCCCCTGCCATATTGGGAATGATATTATGCTCTCCACACCTTGATATTAGGAACAAAATCTGAGAGTGGGTGTACAGCTCCTACTCTATGGAAAGTAATACTGTCCTCTCCTTTCCTGGATTTTAGGAACAGTACCACAGGGTGGGTGTACACAGCCTGCGATTTTGAAAGTAGTATCATCCTCTCCCCCTCCGGATATTAGCAACAATATCGCAGAAGGGTTGTTCACTCTCTGCGATATTGGGAGTAACACAGTCGCCTGTGATATACTTCCTAACATTGAGGTGGGGAGAGGATGATATTACTGCCCATAGCGCACGAGTTGTAAAACCCCTTCGATATTTTGCCTACAATCCTGAGGGCAGAGGATGATATTACTCCCAATATCGAAGAAGGTGTACACCCCCCTGTGATACTATGCCCAATATCCACATTGGGAGACGATGACATCACGCCCAATATCGCAGGGGATGTACACCCACCCTGGGATATTGTTCCTTCTATCGAGAGGGGGAGAAGATGCTATGACTCCCAATAACGCAAGGGCTGTGGCTGTACACCCCTCCTGTGATACTGTTCTTAATATCCTAGGGAAGAGAGGATGATACTACACCCAATAGGGGATGTACACCCACCCAGTGATATTGTTCTTTTTTTTTTTTTTTTTTTTTTTGAGACTTAGTCTCACGCTGTCGCCCAGGCTGGAGTGCAGTGGCGCGATCTCGGCTCACTGCAAGCTCCGTCTCCCGGGTTCACGCCATTCTCCTGCCTCAGCCTCCTGAGTAGCTGGGACTACAGGCGCCCGCCACCGCGCCCAGCTAATTTTTTGTATTTTTAGTAGAGACGGGGTTTCACCGTAGTCTCGATCTCCTGACCTTGTGATCCGCCCGCCTCGGCCTCCCAAAGTGCTGGGATTACAGGCGTGAGCCACCGCGCCCGGCTGATATTGTTCTTAATGTACTCCACCTCCCACCACGAGGGATATCGTTCCTAATATCCAGGGGAAGAGAGGATAACATTATGCCCAATACCGCAGGGGAGTGTACACACCCTTTGTGATGTTGTTCCTAGTATCCGAAGGTAGAGATGATGATATTACTGGCCATATCGCAGGGGGTGTACACCCTTCTGTGATATTAGTTTTGACATTCAGTGGGGGAGAGGATAACATTAATCCCAATATCGCAGAAGTTGTACAGACCCCTGTGATACAGTTCCTACTGTACAGGGACAAGGGAAGAATATTACTCTCAATATCGCAGGGGATGTAACCACCCTGCCTCACGTATATTGTTCCTAATACGCAGCGGGGTGAAGGCTGACAGTACTCCCAATATCCCAGAAGGTGCACACACACCTGTGATACAGTTCCTAATATCCAGGGGGAAAGAGGCTGATTTTACTTGCGATATCACAGTGGGTGTACACGGCCCCCAACCCCGGGGTATCGTTCCTAATATCTAGGCGAGAAGATGACATTGCTGACAATATCGAAGGGGGTGGACACCTCTTCTGTGATATGGTTCCTGATATCCAGGGGGTGAGTGGATGATACTACTCCCAATAAAGTAGGAACCGTATAGCCACCCTGGGATTTTGTCCTTAATAACCACAGGGGAGAGGTGATATTACTACCCATATTGCAAGGGGTGTACACCTCTTCTGTGATATTGTTTCTGATATCCAGGAAAGGATAAGATGGTATTACTACCAATATTGAAGAGATATACAGTCCCCATGGGATATTGTTCTAAAGATACAGGTTGAAAGAGGATGAGATTCCATCCAATATAACAAGGGGTGTACACCCCGCCTGTGATATGAATCGTAAAACCTAGAGGAAGAGAGAATGACATTGCTTCCAAAAATACATGGGGCGTACACCCACCCTGTGATACTGTTCCCATCATCTAAAGGAAGAGATGATGATACTACTGCCACTACCGGAGAAGGTACACACCTCCCTGTGATATTGTTCCTCATAACTTGTGGGGGAGAGCATGATATTACTTCTAATATGACAGCGGCTTGACACCCAGTCTGTGATATTGCTCCTAGTTTCCAGTAGGTAAAGTATGATGTTCCTGCCAAGAGAGTAGTGGGTGTACAGCCGCCCTGTGATATGTCTCCGAATATTCAGGGAAACACAGGACCACATTACCCCAAATCTCCCAAAAAGTGTACACCCATTGTGTGATACGCTTCCTAATATCCGGAGGTGCAGAGGATGGTGTTCGTTCTCCTATTGCAGGCTGTGTACACACAACCTGTGAAATTGTTCCTAATATCCTGAACAAAAGAGACTGCTAATAATGGATACACATTGCAGGGGGGAGTAATTATTTCGATCCACATCGTAATGGGGAGTAATAGCAACCCCCTCTCTCCCCCTTGCTGTTAGGATCCACATCGCAGGGGGGTGAGGCACCCCCCACGATATGGGGAGTAATAGGATCCTCCTCTCTCCCCCTGGCCTTATATAAGGAGGCTGGCCTTATATAAGTGTCCCCCAATGCCATCGCAGGCTTTAATGTATTCACTTAAAGTTTTTTCCTCATTGCCGGGCGCGGTGGCTCACGCCTGTAATCCCAGCACTTTGGGAGGCCGAGGCGGGCGGATCACAAGGTCAGGAGATCGAGACCACAGTGAAACCCCGTCTCTACTAAAAATACAAAAAATTAGCCGGGCGCGGTGGTGGGCGCCTGTAGTCCCAGCTACTCAGGAGGCTGAGGCAGGAGAATGGCGTGAACCTGGGAGGCGGAGCTTGCAGTGAGCCGAGATCGCGCCACTGCACTCCAGCCTGGGCGACAGCGTGAGACGCCGTCTCAAGAAAAAAAAAAAAAAAAAAAAAAAAAAAAGTTTTTTCCTCATTTAGATCTGCCTTTCCCTTAACAGATCTAATTGCTGCCCGACATTCTGTATTAGCATTTTCATGAGCAAGCAGCTGAACGATCACTTTCTTGGCATGAGAATCGGAAATAGCCTTTTGAGCCGCATCCTGCAAACAGGCGATAGAATCTGGATAAGGCTCCCCTGGACACTGTTGAACTGTGTGAAAAGAAGAATAAGCAGTAGCAGGGTCGTGAATTTTTTCCCAGGGTCTTGGGCATATAGTTCTGAGCTGATCAACAGCCTCATCACCCATTACCATCTGTTAATTTAGAGTACCCCATGCCTGTCCGATTCCAAGCAGTTGATCAGATGTGATATTAACGGGATGTTGGGCTTGAGCATTTCTGCGTGCCTGATTTGTTGCTTCATCCGTCCACCAGGTTTTAAATTGGAGAAATTCAGAGGGGGACAGGGTGGATCGGGCTAGTGCCAATCCGTAGGTATTCAACGTCTGTTATAAGCCACACATTGTAACAAGGAATGAACGTAAGGAGAATTTGGCCCATATTGTCCAATTGCTTGCTTTAAGTCTTTTAATATTTTAAAAGGAAATGGCTCCCAGCATGCTTGAGCAAGTTCTCTGAGCTCCTTAGCTGGCAAAATAATTACCAGAAACTGCCAAGCATTCAAATCCCCCATTTCTTGTGCCTGGCGAATGGATGCCTGGATTGTCCCCGTGCCATCATTTGTATTTGGACCGGCTCGTAGCATTCCTCTACCATAATTAACAGGTGGGCAGGCCTGGATCATTCCCTCATCCTAATTGGCTGTTGGAGAAGCCAGAAGTTTCCCTTTGCCATAGTTACTGGCGGCGCCTGCAACAATGGGAGCCCCAAGGCGCCTCTCAGGCTCCCCTTCCAAAAATCCCCAAGGCTGACCTGGGGGTGGCCATTCCAGACCTTCCCCTAAAGGCGCGGTAGGTGGCACTGTTTCTTTTATAAATTTTTGGAGATTAGCATACATACCTTCCGGTTTCTCGCCCTTTTTAAAACTAGACTGTCATGGTTCACTTTGCTGATAATTAGACTCCTGATTATTCAACTTCCCTATATCATCCTGAAACTCCTCCTTCTCCTCAGTGTGGAAGGGCTCCAGTGCCGTTTTAATTGCAGACCACACAGACCAAGCAGAGACGGGAATACCGCGGCCCTCTTGTGCTGGTTTTAAGTCTGATCCGACCTTATCCCAATCTTTTACATTCATGGTTCCATATTCCGGGAACCAAGGAGAATACTTGTCCACCAGATGGAACAAAGATGTGAGATTTTGGGTACTCACAATTACCCCTTCGCGGCGCAGTAACTGCTGCACAAAGCTTAAGTAATTAGCGAACTTACTCTCAGCCTGACCCATATTTTCCCCAGGTTTCCCTGGAATTCTCCGAGCGCCCTACTTAGCCTAGAGCTTGAAGTGAAAACCTACTCAGAAGTCCTTTGTCGGTCGTCCTCCGCTTTCCACGCTCTAGTGTTCCTTCACTGGATTATTTGTAGAGATAACGGGGAGCCCCGCGTTGGGCACCAGAGAGCAGCCTGGGCAAACGAGGGAGACCCCTGTTTCTACCAAAAAAAAATATAGCCAGGTGTGGTGTCGCGCGCCTGTAATCCCAGCTACTCCATGAGAAATCAGACAAAACCTGGCACCAGAGACTGATTTTCTTCTAAAATGCTTTCTCCAAAATATTTTTAAAACAAAAGGGGGAAATTGGAAAGGAAAATATTTTGGGACCCCCAAATCACTAAGATAAAGGGAAAAGTCAATCTGGGAACTGCTTAGGGCAAACCTGCCTCCCATTGTATTCAAAGTCATCCCCTGCTCACTGAGAAGAATGCATATCTTATTGCCTCCTTTGGAAAGGCTCATCAGAAACTCGGAAGAATGCAACCTTTCGTCTCTCACCTATCTGTGACCTGGAAGCCCCCTCCTGGCTTCGAGTTGACCCACTTTTGCTTCAGGTTGTACCGGATCAAACCAATGTTCCTCTTACATATGTTGATTGATGTCTTCTGTCTCCCTAAAATGTTTAAAACTGTCAGATACAGTCAGTTTCGCTTCCAGGGTTTGGCATGTTAACGTTCTTGTTTTTTGTTCTGGAACTCAACTTTCTTGTTCTCCATGCCTGCTTGCCCTTGGTTACTGTAAACAACCTTCCAGTCAGTTCTAATCAATAACTCACATCTGTTCCCTTGGTTACCTGCTCTGCACCCATTTCTCCCTTCGAAACCACACTTCCCACCGTTGTAACTCACATCCCCCTTTCCCCTTCCTTATTTGGGAAAATATTCACAAATAGCCAAACGGGTCAGTTTAGATCTTGAGGTCTGGCCCCAGCCCATGCCAGAGGTAGGGATTGCGTTAGGAATAAAAACCTCTGCTTTCCTTTGTTCAGTGTGCTCTTGCGATTGTGATGGATGCGAGCAGCAGGCTTCCGCAGAAGTAAATTGCGTTGCTGAGAAAACTTTCGCTTGAGTGCTGGTTTCACTTTGCGGCACCGAGCATTTATCTCCAGCAAAACCAAGCTGTGCTCTGACCACCTTGGGCAACTGTCATCAGGACATCCTGAGGCTGTGTCATGCACAAGTATCCCCAACCTTGGCAAAATAAACTTGCTAAATACTCGTATCCCCAAATGCTCAGGGAGACTGATTTGAATAATCATAAAACCCCGAGGCTGCACTCCAGCCTGGGCGACAGAGCAAGACTCCGTTTCAGAAAAATAAAATAAAATAAAATAAAATAATAAAATACTCCGGTCTCCCGCACAGCCGACTCTTGCGTGAATTACTCTTTCTCTACTGCTATTTCTCCGTCTTGAGAAATTGGATCTGTCTAGGTAGCGGGCAAGGTGAACCCACTGGGCAGTTACAGAATTGTCATTACATTGCTTACAATTATATATATATATATAAATTATATATATATAAAATTATATATAATATATATAATATATAATTATATATAAAATGCACAAATAGCTATAACCTTGTATACAAGGTTAAATGCGAATGTCCTCCTTGCATGGTCAGATCCCAGCGCAGGAAGGACGCACCCCCTACAAACTGCTAGGCCAAAACGATCATTCTGGCCTCATCCAGCCTCACGTAAGATAGCAATCTCCTGTCACTCAGGGCCTGAGGGGGCGGGGCCTGAAGCCCCGTACAATCAGGCGCGCTGGGGTGGGGACCCTTCAATCAGGCGCGCCGCCGGAAAGGAGAGGGCGGCTTCCGGGCTCTGGCTGGCGGGCGCTTTGTCTCGCTTTCGCCACAGAAGGCTCTTCCTGTTAGTCTCCGCTGCTACTTCTTGACTCTGGGAGGCCCAGGTGGCTCTGCAGCAGCCTCTGCCACCCTGTGACCTGCGGGTATTGGGACATCCCTAGCTGACGCCAGGACACCCGGGAAGCAGAGGAATGGTGAGTGGACTGCGCCTGGCTTCCCGAAGTGGGGAAGAAGGCTAGTTGAAACCTCCTGGAACCAGCCATCGGCTGCGGAACCTGCGGACCGAGTCGCCGGGCGCAGCCGGGCCTCAGTCCTCTTCTGTGCAGAGCCGGGCGGGGCGGGCAGCGGGACCCCTGCGTCCTGTCTGTACCTGTGGGCGCCACTTCCGCCGGCCGGAGCCCTCTCGGGAACCCCGCGCCTCCCCCACCCAGGTAGTGCGGTGACCACCAGAGGGTGATCCGGGAGAGCCCCGACTCGGTGTGCGGGGTTCCAGCGTGGGAGGAGCTGTGGTTCATGGAGCTTCCAGTCCTACCTTTCTCCCCCTGAAATTAACCTGAGGTTTTGTTAAAACGTTAAACGGTGTGTTTGAGCAAACGGCGAATCATAAACCGGGTACCGCAGTCGTGGTTTGTGGTTTGGGGTCCACAGGAGGGGCGTAAATGAGAGGCTTTGATAAGGTTAATGAGGAAGCTAATGAGAGGCTAAATGAGAGGCTTTAATAAGGTTAATGAGGAAGCAAACCATATATATATATAATATATGTTATATATTATACAATACATATATTATATTGTATATAATATATAATATAATATCTTATATTGTATAGTATATATAACATATTATATATAGTGGCCAGATCTCAGCTCACTGCAAGCTCCGCCTCCCGGGTTCACGCCATTCTCCTGCCTCAGCCTCCCAAGTAGCTGGGACTACAGGCGCCCGCCACCTCGCCCGGCTGGTTTTTTGTATTTTTTAGTAGAGACGGGGTTTCACCGTGTTAGCCAGGCTGGTCTCAAACTCCTGACCTGGTGATCCACCCGCCTCGGCCTCCCAAAGTGCTGGGATTACAGGCTTGAGCCACCGCGCCCGGCCTATATATATTTTTTGAGACGGAGTCTTGCCCTGTCGTCAGGCTGGAGTGCAATGGTGCAGTCTCAGCTCACTGCAACCTCTGACTCCCGGGTTCAAGCGATTCTTCTGCCTCAGCCTCCCAAGTAGCTGAGCTTACAGGCGCCCACCACCACGTCCAGCTAATTTTTGTATTTTTGGTAGAGACAGGGTTTTGCCATGTTGGCTAGGTTGATCTCGAACTCCTGACCTTAATTGATCGCCCGTCTCGGCCTCCTAAAGCGCTGGGATTACAGGCGTGAGCCACCTTGGCCAAAATGTTTCTGTTTCCAAACATTTTACATGAGAGGAAAGCAGGGAATAAATCATCTGACACTCTACTGTAAAAAAAAAATCTTTGTGCCTCTCTTCATCTTTCCTAAGTGTACATATTACCAAAATGTCTTTAGGTTGAGGTCCCCCGGTGAAAACTTTACAGGGTGTTGTGTCCTCAGCCACCCTCCTGTCTTTTCCTAGTCCTGGTATTTTAGAACTGGCTGGGGATGACCCAGGATACCCACAGTGGCCATGTCTATTGGAGGGTCTAGTGAGTATCAGCCCCGGGGTCATCTCATCGCCAGGGACAGCCTGAGATAGGGGGTAGAGTCTCTCAGGGGAGCAGCTGGATGCTCTTGGCCTTAGAGGAATCTCCTGGTATAGTTTCATCTAAAATGGTGACCCCTTAGGGTCATTAAAATTTTAGGATATTAAAATTAATGGACAATACAATGTAATGTCATGAAAGTTAGGTCATTAAAACTGTTGCTCCAGCTGGAGTTTTTATTCCTCGGAGACACATTGATGGTCTGCCAATGGGATGCTGATACTGAGAGGAAAAGGCAAAAATGATTTCTGCTCTCTAGATAGTCTCAGACTTGTGAAGAGAGAAAAACTGTCCCAAAGGACAAGGAAAACCCGCCCCAGAGAGGATGTGCAAGAACCTGAATATTAAAATGCACTTAAAGGCACACAGGAGGACAAAGAGCAGTGCCAGTGCCTCCTAGGAGGTCAGTGAGTACTTTACTGAACAGGATGGGTGTCCGGAGGAAGACGAATAGAATGGCCTGCCGTGACACTTAGAAAGGTCTGTGTTGGAGTCAGCACTGCCTCTCCCTGAGTTTGTTACCTTGAAAAGGCTTGTCCGCTTATTGGCCTTTCAGTTTTTCATTGACTGTAAGATACATTTTGTCAGTATAGCTTGAAAGGTAAAAATACTATTTCCAAAGAGGCAAGGTAAAAGGATGTATTTTATTTGCTAGAAATTCGTATTTATTTCTTCCCCAGAGTGAGTGTAGTAAGTTTTAAAGGTCTGTTCTTTTTAAGGGTAATTTCAAATGGAATTGTAGGACTTAGCTTTGTAAATGCTACTGGTGAAATAAAAGTGTGATAGATAAATTGATGATTTACAAAGATTCACCAAAACGTCAGTTCCCCTCTTGTAGCATGGTGAAGAATTTATGACACTGGACACATCTGTATCCTCTTATCTGGATATCTGAGGGTCTTTTTTGTTGTTTTTTGTTTTTTTGGAGACAGTGTCTTGCTCTGTAGCCCGGCTGGAGTGCAGTGGCGCCATCTTTGCTTACTGCAACCTCTGCCTCCCGGGTTCAAGTGATTCTCCTGTGTCAGCCTCCCGCGTAACTGGGATTATAGGCACCCACCACCACACCCAGCTAATTTTTGTATTTTTAGTAAACACGGGGTTTTAGGCCTGGCAGGGTGGCTCATGCCTGTAATCCCAGCACTTTGGGAGGCCAAGGTGGGCGCATCACGAGGTCAGGAGTTCCAGACCAGCCTGGCCAACATGGTGAAACCCTGTCTCTACTAAAAATACAAAAAAATTAGCTGAGCGTGGTGGCAGGCACCTGTAATCCCAGCTACTCGGGAGGTTGAGGCAAGAGAATTGCTTGAACCCAGGAGGTGGAGGTTGCAGTGAGCCAAGATCTTGCCACTGCACCCCAGCCCAAGCGACAACGCGAGACTCCATCTCAAAAAACAGACAAACAAACAACAAAAAGACGGGGTTTTGCCATGTTGGCCAGGCTGGTCTCAACCTCCTGACCTCAGGTGATCCCCCGCCTCAGCCTCCCAAGGTGCTGGGATTATAGGCGTGAGCCACCACGCCCGGCCCACTCTATTTTCTTTTTATTCCCTAAATTTTAATATGTTTGAGTTTGTCTGTTCCTTTATCACTTTTTTCTTACATAAAAAAAAATTCTGCCTAATCCTTGATTAAAAAAAAACTTCCTGTGACTTCTGAAAGTGTTCTGGTTTTATCTTTCATATTTGATATATAATAAGTTGACTATTGTTCATAGAGTAGAGAAGGATGCAATGCATTTTCCCAAGTAGATGCCAGCCTGGTTTGCCTCATATTTTAAAGTGCATGTGATTTCTTTTTCTATTCTACAGTGCCTACTCTATCATTCCTCAACTTTCCATATAAATGCTGGGTCATTAAGACTTTTTTTTCCCTTGGTCTGCTTGCTCATCTCTGCTAATACTGTGCTGTCCTGAATATTTTCATTTGAAAATCTTAGAAGTATGTTAGACAAGCCATCACTCTTTTTTTAGACGACTAAAAATCATTAGACATTTGTCATTTTTACTACATGTGAAAAAGTAGTTTTTCTTGCCTAAAAAAACCTGATTTGGGAATTTATGTGATTTCATAGGAATAGCATCTGGAAGTGGTGACATTAATGTCATTTTAAAAAACATGTGTCATATTTCCTTTTATTCCTTTCTGCCTTGACATTGTGCAATAGAAATTGAAAAAATTGTTGTATTAGTATTGTTAAATATCAATTATTTGTTTTATTTACTACTCAATTAAATTTAATAAGCCTATTCTCTTTTGGTGTAATCACATGGAATGGGTTCAACTCCCCAGTTAACAAGTGACAGCACATGTACAATATTGTCTACCAGGGAAATTCACTGAACACTTACTTTCAGACTGTGTTTTGGTGTCTAGTTCCCTAAGCACCACTGCAGTGACACAAAATAATAGACCTTCAGCAGAAAAAGTTTTAGCAAATATATTGTGTAAGCCATTTAGAGACAGTGAGTCGTTCTTATTACCTAGGTTGGTGGAATCCCTTTCAAAATGTAAGTTACTAATACAAACAAAGATTGAACTTTGGGACCAGGCATTTTTAAGAACAAGTAGTCTCAGGACTGATAATATTAACTCCCTTATGCACATCAGGTAGGACTTTATTATGACAGATACTAGAAATGTACAAAGTGAAGTTAAAAGGTAACTCCTAGCAGCACATCTTACTCCCTGGATTCTCTAATGAGATGGTTGTTTCTCCTTTGCTGTTGCCTTTTTGAATAGTTCAATTCTAGCATTAGTACTGCTGTGTGGGAGGGAGTATGTGTGAACAGAGTAAGAGTTGTGACAATCAAGTCATAGAATAAATGCATGGAAATTTTAGAATCATGTAAACAGCTTATGAATTGAGTATAGATTCCCAGTGCTGTCCGTCTCACCCATCCTTCTATCCACATATGTGGAATGTTCTAGGACTCCGTGGCTTTTGAGGATGTGGCTGTGAACTTTTCCCAGGAGGAATGGGCTTTGCTAGATTCTTCTCAGAAGAATCTCTGCAGAGAAGTGATGCAGGAAACCTGCAGGAACCTGGCTTCTGTAGGTGAGAATGACAACACATTTCACTTAATTACAGAAGTATTTCCCTATCATCAGTGCTATTTGTGATTTGGAATGTGGCAAGGGAATGATTTGGTGAATAAATCAGGCATGGGCACGGTGTACAATGAACATGAAATCTAGTAATGTTTCTATAGCTTGTAATAATTCATGATAATTTTGTGGGTCTGCAGTTTAGGAAACAAATGGAAAGACCAGAATATTGTAGATCACTTCGAAAAACCTGGGAAAGATATAAGATAATTTGCACTGAGAAGAGGAAATAAAGTCCTCTGAAGGAATCTTAGCATGTCATGAACTTAAAAACAAGCAATCAAAACAAGTAAGGGTCACTTGAAATTTCTTTCTTTTTAGAAAAATTTCACCCAAAATGTAACGTACTTCAGTGTAGCAGTCAGTGTTTGGAAAACAGTTTACTTGAAAATAGTACTACAAGAGTGTATATGAATGTTACTATTTTGGTCATAGCCATGCAAGTGGTAGCTGTGTTTTCAGTAGTAACCCATTTGCTTTCAAATAATTCAGTCATGGAAAAAAAAAAAAAATGCGTTTTCCCTGGTATTGGTAGCAGTGTAAGTCCAAGACCTATTAATAAGTAGAAAGTTATTAAACCAATAATAATGTGCTTGTCATTTTTTAATAGAAATCATGTGGTACAGAGATTGTGTGAAAGCAAAGAAGGTAGTCAGTATGGATAAGTTGTCAGCCAAATTCCAAATCTTGATCTGAATGAGAACATTTCTACTGGATGAAAACAATGTGAATGCAGTATTTGTGGAAAAGTCTTTGTACGTCATTCCCTCCTTAATAGGCCTTAATAGGCACATCCTGGTTCACTCAGGATACAAACCATACGGAGAGAAGCCATATAAATGGGAACAGTGTGAGAAATTCTTCATTTCTGTTCCAGGTGTCAGAAGACACGTGATAATGCACAGTGGAAATCCAGCTTATAAATGTACGCTATGTAGGAAAGCTTTTCATTTTCTCAATTCAGTTGAAAGACATCAGAGAACTCACACAGGAGAAAAACCCTATCAATGTAAACAATGTGGTAAAGCGTTCACTGTTTCCAGTTCTTGTCTAATACATGAACGAACTCACACTGGAGAGAAACCCTACGAATGTAAGGAATGTGGGAAAACATTCAGATTTTCTTGTTCTTTTAAGACGCGTGAAAGGACTCACACTGGAGAAAGACCCTATAAATGTACCAAATGTGATGAAGCCTTCAGCTGTTCCACTTCCCTTCATGACCATGGAAGCGTTCATACTGGAGAGAGACCCTATGAATGTAAACAGTGTGACCAAGTCTTCAGTCGCCTCAGTTCACTTCACCTCCACGAACGAATTCATACTGGAGAAAAACCCTACGAATGTAAGAGATGCGGTAAAGCCTACACTTGTTCCAGTCACCTTACTCGCCATGAAAGAAGTCATGATATAGAGGCTGGGTGTAGTGACTCAGCCTATAATCCCAGCACTTTGGGAGGCCAAGGTGTGTGTGTATTGAGCCCAAGAGTTCATAACCAGCCTGGATTAAAACAAGGTGAAACAACCTGGGCAACATGGTGAAACCCCGTCTCTACAAAAAATAAAATAATGCCGAGTGTGGTGGCTCATGCCAGCTACTCGGGAGGCTGAGGCAGGAGAATGGCGGGAACCCGGGAGGCGGAGCTTGCAGTGAGCCGAGATTGCACCACTGCACTGCAGCCTGGGCGACAGAGCGAGACTCTGTCTGAAAAAAAAAAAAAAAAAAAAAAATAATTAGCTGGGCATGGTGGCACATTTCAGTTGTCTTAGTTCTTTTTCAAGGACATAAAAAGCCACGGGGGGTTGTGGGGAAGCCCTGTGCATGCGGATCACAAGGTCAGGAGATCGAGACCATCCTGGCCAACATGGTGAAACCTTGTCTCTACTAAAAATACGTAGATTAGCTGGGTGTGGTAGCATATGCTTGTAATCCCAGCTACTCAGGAGGCTGAGGCAGGAGAATCACTTGAACCCAGGAGGCGGAAGTTGCAGTGAGCCGAGATTGTGCCACTGCACTCCAGCCTGGTGACGAGTGAGACTCCATCTCAAAAATTAAATAAATAAATAAAGCCCCTTGAATGTAAGAAATGTGCTAAAACATTTACTCTTTCCCATTCCCTCATAAACACGAAAGAGCTCACACTGCAGAGAAACCTTAAGAATGTAGGAAATGTGGTCAAGTCTTCAGATTTTCCTGTTTTTGAAGATTTGGGAGGACTCAGAGTGGAGAAAAGCCTTTTGAATCTAAATTTGTGGTAAGGCCTTCAGTTGTGTTAGTCCCATTTGAAGACATCGGCTCATTCCTGAGAAAAACCCTATGAATGTCCAGAACATGGGAATGCTTCATTTCTCTCATACCCACTCAAGGACATACGAAAATGCACACTGTAGCTGGCTGGACCTTGTAAATACAAGAACGTGCACAGGATTAAAACTCTTAATAGTTTAGAAACTGCAAGAATACTTTCAGTTTTAACATTTGCTTGAAGTCATGTGAAAACTCCCACTGGAAAGAAGTTCTATAAGTGAAGCTTTTCTAATTTGGAAAGCCTGATGTGAATTAATTATTGTGCAGTGCTTGAAAAAAATGTATGAAATGTTACACAAGTTGCAAGTATATTGTTTTTATCAGTGGCTCATACTTAAAGAGGCTTGAGTATGCATTTCACCTTGTTTTGCAGGGAAACCTTGAGGTGAGAGTTCTGTAAATGCCCTTCAGGCAGTAGTACTTGAATTTCATAGATAATGATATTTTCTTAAGTTTGTTGGTAGAATTGTTGTCTATTCATTTGATAATGTGCTGGATTCATGGTTGAACTTTGATGTTTTTCTAATACGTACAAAAAAATACAAAAATTAGCTGAGGGTGGTGGTGCACGCCTGTGGTCCCAGCTACCTGGGAGGCTGAGGCAGGAGGGTCACTTGAGTTTGGGAGGTTGAGGCTGCAGTGAACCAAGATCGCACCACTGTACTCCAGCCTGGGCGATAGAGGGAGACCTTGTCTCAAAACAAACGAGAAGCTGGAAGAAAATGAATATTGCAAACCACTTACATAGATCTGAGGCCTTTTACATGCAAGGTTATTTGTGAGGATTATGAGATATCATAAAGGCAGGTAGGGTTAGCTCCATTTTACAGATGGAGAAGCTGAGGCTTAGAGGTGAAAACTTGCCCTGCAATACAGGATTCAGACCCCAGTAAACCTACCTGAAAAGCCCTTCCCAGCATATTATGTTGTCCGTAGAGGGAAAAGATGAGCAAAGAATGGGGACTTTTCAAGAATTCATGTAGAATGTCAATGATCGAGTCATGTGTAGGTATCTTGAGTCTGGCAATATAAATGACTAGTTGTGCAGAAGCAAAATACCACATTTCCTGCTCCAGCAGAACTGCAGGATTCTCCAACCACAAGCATGACTCATGGTTGGAGTGCACACTCTGGATAATATAGATTTCAAATTCCAGCGTATGATGAAGATATGAGAAATGTAGTTATTTACTTATTTATTGAGGCAGGGTCTCGCTTTGTTACCCAGGCTGGGATGCAGTGGCATGATCTCACCTCACTGCAACCTCCACCTCCCAGGTTCAAGTGATCCTCCTGCCTCAGCCTCCCTAGTAACTGGATTACAGGAGCCCACCACCACGCCCAGCTGATTTTTGTGTTTTTAGTAGAGGTGAGGTTTCACCATGTTGGCCAGGCTGGTCTTGAACTCCCGACCTCAGGTGATCCACCTATCTCGGCCTCCCAAAGTGCTGGGATTACAGGTGTGCCCAGCCAGATAAGGGAAATTTATACAGGAGGTTATAAAGCCTTATCGATGTTCCAACTTATTTTCTGGGTTTCATGTTCTGAGAACAATTACCAACCGTCTCAAATTCTGGGGTCATCAAAGCTCCGCAGTTTTGTTGCTGCTTGCTTCCAGACTTTTTTTTTTTTTTTTTTTTTGAGACGGAGTCTCGCTGTGTCACCCAAGCTGGAGTGCAGTGGCGCAACCTCAGCTCACTGCAAGCTCTGCCTCCCGGATTCACGCCATTCTCCTGCCTCAGCCTCCCCAGCAGCAGGGACTACAGGCACCCGCCACCACGCCCGGCTAATTTTTTTTTTTTTTTTCTGAGAGAGAGTCTCATTCACTTTGTCGCCCAGGCTGGAGTGCAGTGGCGTGATCTTGGCTCAGTGAAACCTCCACCTCCCAGGTTCAAGTGATTCTCCTGCCTCAGCTTCCTGATTAGCTGGGACTATAGGCTTGCACCACCATGCCCAGCTAATTTTTGTATTTTTGGTAGAAACGGGATTTCACCATGTTAGCCAGACTGGTCTTGAACTCCTGATGTCAAGTGATGTGCCTGTTTCCGTCTCCCCAAGTGCTGAGATTACAGGTGTGAGCCACTGCGCCCGGCCTCTTCAAGGAGACTTTGAAGCCTCTGGAGAGGCACCTGCAGGTCCCAGTTTGGACATGAGCATCTCCAGCCCAGAGAGGGTCTCAGTAAAGAAACCCCGCTGAGGATGGGCCAGCACCCCCAGGTGATGCAACTCCGTGGGTTTCTCCTGGGCATCACTACCTATCGGGAGAACCCACCCCCAATGTTTAACGTGGGTTCTTTTCTATTTCCCAAGTGTCTCAGCTGGGTTGAGAAATAAAGGGAAAGAGCACAAGAGAGATAAATGTAAAGCTGGGTGTCTGGGGGAGACATCACATGTCGGCAGGATCCGTGATGCTCCCCGAGCAACCAGCAAGTTTTTATTAGCCATTTTCAAAAGGGGAGGGAGTGCACGAATAGGGTGTGGGTCACAGAGATCACATACTTCACAAGGTAATAAAATATCACAAAGCAAGTGGAGGCAGGGCGAGATCACAGGACCACGGGATGAGGTGAAATTAAAATTGCTAATGAAGTTTCGGGCACGCATTGTCATTGATAACATCTTATCAGGAAACAGGGTTTGAGAACAGATAACCTGTCTGACCAAAATTTATTAGGTGGGAATTTTTGTCCCCCTGATAAGCCTGGGAGCACTGTAGGAGACCGGGGCTTATTTCATCCCATCGGCTTCGGCTTTGACCATAAAAGACGGGTCGCCTTAAAAAGGGGCCGTCTATAAGCCTACCTTCAGGGCGCATTCTCTTTCTCAGGGATGTTCCTTGCTGAGAAAAAGAATTCGGCGATATTTCTCCTATTTGCTTATGAAAGAGGAGGAATATAGCTCTGTTCCGTCTGGCTCACTGACGGCCAGTTCAAAGTTACCACTCTTGTTCCCTGAACATCGCTGTTATCCTGTTCTTTTTTTAAGATGCCCAGATTTCATATTGCTCAAACACACATGCTCTACAAACAATTTGTGCAGTTCATACAATCACAGGGTCCTGAGGCGACATTCATCCTCCTCAGCTTACAAAGAAGATTTCGGGATTAAGAGATTGAAGTAAAGACAGGCATAGGAAATCACAAGGATATTCATTGGGGAAGTGATAAGTGTCCATGAAATCTTCACAATTTATGTTCAGAGATTACAGTAAAGACAGGCATAAGAAATTATAAAAGTATTAATTTGGGGAACTAATAAATGTCCATGAAATCTTCACAATTTATGTTCTTCTGCCGCGGCTTCAGCCGGTCCCTCCGTTCAGGGTCCCTGACTTCCCGCAACACATCCCCTTTTCCCCTTTCAGACTCCTCCGGGTTGTTTGGCCTGGGAGCTGATGATGTAAGTGCATTTTTCATTGCAATGAGATCTTAGGGCTCTGTAGGACTTTGACGAAGAGTCAGGCCTGTGAGTGCTGTCAGACACTGGCCTGGAAGGTCTGGGGTCTCCCTGGTGTGCAGAGGGCAGGTCTTCACCATGTGATGACGCTTCACAGCCTGGGAAGGGCGTGTCTATCATTGCGCTTTTAATTTGCACTTGCCTAATTGTAAATTACATACTATCACACTGGTCTTTAAGCAAAAAAAAAAAAAAAAAAAAAAAAAGAAATACAAATTACAGTCACACACTGCATAACGACGTTTTGGTCAAAGATGAACTGCATATACAATAGTGCTCCCATAAAATTATAATGCAGTTTTTTTTCTTTCTGAGATTGAGTCTCACTCTGTCACCCGAGCTGGAGTGCAGTGGTACGATCTCAGCTCACTGCAACCTCTGCCTCCTGGGTTCAAGTGATTCTCCTGCCTCAGCCTCCCAAGTAGCTGGGATTACAGACATGCGCTACCACACCCGGCTAATTTTTTATTTTAGTACAGACAGGGTTTCATCATGTTGGCCAGGTTTGTCTCAAACTCCTGACCTCAGGTGATCCGCCAGCCTCGACCTCCCAAAGTCCTGGGGTTACAGGTGTAAGCCACCTTGCCCAGCCCATTTTAATCTTTTATATCATATTTTTACTGTCCCTTTTCTATATTTAGAGATGTTTAGAGACACAAATACTCACCATTGTGTTACAGTTGCCTGCAATATTCGGTACAAGTGCGTGCTGTACAGGCCTGTAGCCTGGGAGCAATGGGCCATACCACGTAGCCTAGGCATGGAATAGGCCAGACCACCTAGGTTTGTGTAAATACACTCTGTGATGTTTGTGCAATGATGAAATTGCCTAAGGATGCGTTTCTCAGAATGTATCCCCTTCGTTAGGTGATGAATGACTGCACTAATGAGGTTGAGCATCTTTTCAAATATTTACTGGCCATTGGATATCTTTTGTCAAGTACCTATTCAAGTTTCTCAATCACTTTTCTATTGAACTATTTATCTTCTTCTTAATAATTATAGGAGTGCTTCATGTTTGCTGGAAATGGGCCTTTTGTTGATCAAGGGACTGTTCAGTAACGAGAGTGAAGGAGGAGGGTGGAGAGTGGTGCGGGGCCTCTCATCAAGCCATGGAAACCACAGAAAAAGCCCTTGGCCTTAGCCTGAGAGCCATGGTGCCCTGGAGGAGGGTTTCTTACCACCTGACTATTCTGTTCTCTTCAAGACTGACAGCATCCGTGTCATTTGGGAGTTCGGTTAAAAATACAGAATTCCGGCTGGACGCGGTGGCTCATGCCTGTAATCCCAACAGTTTGGGAGGCCAAGGCAGGTGGATCATTTGAAGTTAAGAGTTCGAGGCCAACCTGAGCAACATAGTGAAATCCCATCTCTACTGAAAATACAAAAAAATTAGTTGGGCATGGTGGCACACACTTGTAGTCCTAGCTACTTGGGAGGCTGAGGCAGGAGAATTGCTTGAACCCAGGAGACAGAGGTTGCGGTGAGCCAAGATCGCACCACTGCACTCCAGCCTGGGAGACAGAACAAGACTCCATCTCAAAAAGAAAAAAAAAAAAGAAATTGAGACCAGCCTGGCCAACATGGTGAAACCCTGTCTCTACTAAAAATACAAAAATTAGCTGGGAATGGTGGCATGCACCTGTAGTCCCAGCTACTTGGGAGGCTGAGGCAGGAGAATCGCTTGAACCTGAGACGTGGAGGTTGCAGTGAGCCGAGATTGCAACACTGCACTCCAGCCTGGGCAGCAAGAGCGAAACTCCGTCTCAAAAAAAAAAAAAAAAAAAAGACAGAATTCCAGGCCCTGTCCTGTCCAAGACCTCCTGAAACACAATCAGCAATTTGATAAGGTCTCCAGGGAATCATTTACACGGTGGTCTGGGCAGTGCTGGTTTGTCAAGAACCTTCAGGGTCACATCTGTGCTCTTCACAAACATTGCTTGGATTAAAAAGGGCAGAAGGGGCAGAGCTGTCCATGGTCATGGTTCTGTTCCAAGGTAAATATACGCTTTCCTCTGTGCTGATTTTTTCTGATGAGAAGACCAGAATATTTATGCAACTCCCTTGAGTGGTTATATATTTATAGGGGCAGGCAGTGGTCAACAGTGGCCCGAACCCTTGGACTCCTTGCTCAAAGCTGCCTCAGCTCATCTGCCTGAAATTCCAGTTACTGTCACGTGCAGACCCATACAGGAACAAAATGTGGATCTCTCGAGGTAGCTACCCTGTGCCCACAGACTGTGACAACAGGGGGTGACCCAGGTAAGTACTTCAACCGAATGAACTTTAATTTCCTTGGCTACACAATGCGAGTAACAAATGTGCTTACCTTCAATGTTATTTTGAGTGGTACATGAGAAAATGGATGTCAAATCTTTTTTTTTTTTGTTAAATGATATGTCAGTCAAAAGATTAGTGTGGATGGTGGTTACCACGGGTGGTGGACTTGAAATGACCTGTGTTCACTTCCTTTTGCTTATCAAAGTGTTGACATTTGTTATCAAGAACATGCAAAACATGTGTATGCAGGTTTCGAATAAAAAGCTAAAAAGATATCATCTTTATCAGTATCTAGATAGATTCTAACAAGCAAAACTAAGATAGTATTATGAATCAAAATGTCTTTTCTTCTATGCTCTGAAGAACTACTAGCATGTCAAAAAAATTATACTAAGGTATAAAACACACAAAATTTTCACACACACACTTCTGAGAGTTTCTATTTTCATGGCTATTGTAGGCGCCAGTCTGTTGTTTCTGTGCTGAATGTTCTGGAAAGTCTGACGCCAACATGCTTGGTTGCTCAAGAAATTCCTTTGTTGTATCTGAAATCTAGTAACTTCATTACATTTTGCCTGCTGCCACCATTCAGCAACCATTTTTCCTGGGACCTACTGTGCTCTCTTATATCTAGAAATATTTCTTGAATTTTATCTTTAAATATTTGTTCTGTTCACATTTTCCAGTTTTCTTCTTTGAGGATTCCAAGGAGCATATGTTGGCATTAGCAAAATTCCTACCTTTTCCATATGTTTTTGTTAAACTTTTTCTCAGCACTTTATTTTAACTTCATCCCTGTCTTCTATGTCTTTTTCTTAATAGTATCTGTTTTCTCTTGTATAAAATCCAATGAGCATTGATTTTTTGTAATGAGTTTATTTTTCTGTTCTCTTCTTTCCTAAGCTCCACCAGCTTCCATTTACTTTCCTCCTGTTACCTTGCCATGTTTCCTCTGAGCCCTCACATCTCTGTTTTATGCTCTTACATTGTAGGGGAAATTGCTTCACCAACTTTAATAAAATTAATTATAGAAGAATGATAGTTTCCATCAGCTTGCTGGCAGCACATTTCTGGTGAGTATTCTTTATCTGCCCTTTGTTTTTGCTGTTGTTGCTGTCTGTCTTTAGGTCTTTCTGTTTTTTTTTTTTTTGTTTTTTTTTTTTTGAGACAGGGTCTTGCTCTGTTGCCCAGGCTGGAGTGCAGTGCTGTGATTACGGCTCACTGCAGCCTCAATCTCCCAGGCTCAAACAATCCTCCTACCTCAATCTCCCAAGTAGCTGGGCTACAGGTGTGCACCACTACACCTGGCTAATTTTTTTCTTTTTTATTCTTTTTTTTTTTTTTTTTTAAATAGAGACAGGATCTCACTTTGTTGCCCAGGTTGGTCTTGAACTTCTGGGCCCAAGCGATCCTCCCGCTTTGGCCTCTTTAAGTGTTAGCATCACAGGTGTGAGCCACCTCACCCAATCCCTTTTTGTCTATATACTTAAATGCCTATAAATGTGTGTGTGTGTGTGTATATATATTCATTTTAATTATAGTGAAATATATATAACCTAAAGTTTTCTATTTCAAGCATTGTTAAATGTACAGGTCAGTGGCATTAGGTGCACTCACATTGTTGTGCAGCCATTGCCACCACCATCTACAGAACTCTTGCAAAACTGAAACTTTGCCCCAAGTAAACATAACTCCTCATTCCCCTCCCCCAGCCCCTGGCAACCGCCACTCCTCTCCCTAGCTTCATGAATTTGACTACCCTAAGAATCCCATATAAGGGGAATCCTACAGCATGTGTCCTTTTGTGAGTGGCTTATTTCACCTAGCAGAATGTCTTTAAGGTTCATCCATGCTGTAGCATGGGTCAGAACTTCCTTCTGGCCAAGCACCGTGGCTCAGGCTTGTAATCCCAACACTTTGGGAGGCTAAGGTGGGTGGATAACCTGAGGTCAGAAGTTCAAGGCCAGACTGGCTAACATGGTGAAACCCCGTCTCTACTAAAAATAAAAAGATATTAGCCGGGCATGGTGGCACATGCCTGTAATCTCAGCTACTCGGGAGGCTGAGGCAGGAGAATCGCTTGAAGCCGGGAGGGGGGGAGGTTGCAGTGAGCCAAGATCGTGCCATTGCACTCCAGCCTGGGCAACAATAGTGGAACTCTGTCTCAAACAACAACAGGCCAGGCTCGGTGGCTGACGCCTGTAATCCCAGCACTTTGGGAGGCTGAGCGGGCGGATCACGAGGTCAGGAGATTGAGACCATCCTGGCTAACACGCTGAAACCCCATCTGTACTAAAAATACAAAAAATTAGCTGGGCGTGGTGGCGGGCGCCTGTTGTCCCAGCTACTCGGGAGGCTGAGGCAGGAGAATGGCATGAACCCGGGAGGTGGAGCTTTGCAGTGAGCCGAGATCGTGCCACTGCACTCCCCTGCCTGGGCAACAGAACGAGATTCCGTCTTAAAAAAAAAAAAAACAGGCCCAGTGCGGTGGCTGACGCCTGTAATCCCAGCACTTTGGGAGGCCGAGTCGGGTGGATCATGAGGTCATGAGATCGAGACCATCCCGGCTAACACGGTGAAATCCCATCTCTACTAAAAATACAAAAAATTAGCCGGGCGAGGTGGCAGGTGCCTGTAGTCCCAGCTACTTGGGAGGCTGAGGCAGGAGAATGCTGTGAACCGGGGAGGCGGAGCTTGTAGTGAGCCGAGACCACGCCACTGCACTCCAGCCTGGGCGACAGGCTGAGACTCCGTCTAAAAAAAATGTCCTTCTTTCTTGAGGAGGAATAATAGTTCATGATGTATATGTATCATCTTTTGTTCATCCATTCATCCATCAATGGACAGTTGGCTTGTTTCCATATTTTGGCTATTGTGAATAATTCTGCTATAACTATTGGTATACAAATATCTCTTTGAGACCCTGCTTTCAATTCTTTTGGGTATATATATATGGAGAAGTGGAATTGCTGGATCATATGTTAGTTTTATTTTTAATTTTTTGAGGAACCACCCTGTTGGTTCACACAGGGTGAAAAACGTGTTGTTTTTTATGGACCAGCTATCTTACACAGCAGCTGCATTGTTTTCCACTCCAACCAGCATTTCACAAGCATTCCAGCTTCTCCACAATATGTATCTCACCATGTTTTTCTTTCTTTCTTTCCCTCCCTCCCTCCCTTCTTTCCTTCCTTCCTTCCTTCCTTCCTTCCTTCCTTCCTTCCTTCCTTCGTTCCTTCCTCCCTCCCTCCCTCCCTCCCTCACGGAGTTTTGCTCTTGTCGCCCAGGCTGTAGTGCAGTGGTGTGATCTCAGCTCACTGCAACCTCTGCCTCCCAGGTTCAAGTGATTCCCCTGCCTCAGCCTCCCGAGTAGCTGGGTTTACAGGCGTCACCACCACACCTGGTTAATTTTTGTATTTTAGTAGAGACAGGGTTTGGCCATGTTGGCCAGGCTGGTCTTGAACTCCTGAACTCGGGTGATCCACTCGCCTCGGCCTCCCAAAGTGCTGGGATTACAGGCGTGAGCCACCACACCCGGCTCATTTTTATTTTTTGGTAAGAGTCATCCGCATAAGCGTGAAGTGGTATCTCATGTGGTTTTCAAAATAATTATTATTTTTTAATTTTTTGTGGAGACAGAGTGTCACCGTTGTTGCCCAGCTTGATCTTGAACTCCTAACCTCAAGCGATCCTCCCACCTCAGCCTCCCAACATACTGGGATTACAGGCATAAGCCACCGTGCCTAACCTCGTTGTGGTTTTCATTCGCATTTTCCTAATGATTAGAGACGATGGGCATCTTTTCACATGCTCATTGGCACATATTGGGAGAAATATCTATTCACGTCCTTTGTCCATTTTAAAAATTGGGGTTTTTTGTTATTAATATTTTTTTTGTGTAGACCTTGTGTTGATGGCTTTTCTTCTTTTCATGGGCCAGTTACTTAGGGAAAATTAAATAGAAAAAAGCCAGGGCTGTGTTCTAGGATAGCAGAACTGTTCTTTATGACCTAGGCCTTCCACCTGAATTTTTAGTATATGTTTCTCCCCAGCAATGGAATTGGCAGTTTTCAGATTGTTCACAATGTGAGGTGTTTTCCCCTCTCTGCCTCAAAAACAAACTGCTTCCTACAAATATGACTTGTCTCACTGTGTTTCCTCATTTAGTCATATCTTCACTGCTTTGTGAAACCAATCCGGATTCACTGCCAACCTGTACACCTTAGTCTTACTATTTTGAACACAGAGTTTTATTGTTGCACTTTGGGGATACCCCTCACCTGAAATTTGCATTTATCAACATCCTCTCTCCTCTTCCTCCCAAAACCCTGCTCATTCCCATTGCTTTCGGCATCCTTTTAATCTAGTTTATCTATTTCCCCTAGTCTCTAATAGATGGTATCTGTTTCATTTTCCTTGTTGCTTATGGGTAATTTTTGAAAGAAGAGAAATTGAGAATGTGATCCATTCATGTTCAAACCAGAAGTCTTTGCAAGCACTTCTGAGAGTTACTGTATTATGATGGAGACAGTGAGAGGCTTGACAGCAAAAGAAACAGATGCTGGGGTCCCTCCCTGCACCCTCTCTCTGGGGCAGCTTCCTCTGAGTTATTCCTCGACCCCTCCACCTACCATTGGTGTTTCCCAGCTCCAGCCTCAGTGCTCTTCTCCTCTTCAAGCTCTCCATCCTCCGTGGATTTTATGTTTACGAATTCCCATCTTGGAGTCACCAGGCCTCAGCTCCATATGGCACCCAGCCACTCATTGCCTCTCTGAATGACTGTGGGGTTGGTTTTCTTCTTTAGGAAGGGAAGCTGCATCTCTTCCGGGCCAGGATCCATTGTTACCTGCAGAGAGAGAAGCGCCAAGGGATCCTCAGAGACACCATGACTGCAGTGCCAACCAAAATCCACCCAGGTAATCCTCCCCTGTTCAGTAAGTTCTCTTGACCCCAGCTCACTGTCCCCACCTATGATGGGAGATGCTAGAGATTATGAAGTGACTTGAGGTACTGGATGTGGCTGTTCCCGGGTCCGAAAGTGAAGGTGAGGAACTAAAGTCCCTTTCCTGCCCTATTTCCCATGAGATTCTGCTCACGCTCCTCCTACAATTAGAGACCTGTCATCCTGGTTTCTTTAGCTATGGTGACTATACTTCACGAACCTCAGATCGGATACATACTCAAGTCAGAATACAACATCTCTGTTGGCTGTAGTGGCCAAGCCTGTAATCCCAGCACTTTGGGAGGCTGAGGCAGGTGGATCACTTGAGGTCAGGAGTTTAAGACCAGCTAGCCCAGCATGAGGTGGCCCCATCTCTACTAAAAGATACAAGTAGCCAGGCATGGTGGTGCACCTGTAATCCCAGCTACTTGAAACTTCAGGCAGAATCACCGAACCCTGAGAATGAAGGTGCACAGTGAACAGACTGCCACTACATTCCAGCCTGGTGAGGCACAGGTCTGTCTCAAAAAAAAAAAAAAAAAAAAAAAATCTGTGTTGTCCCTCCTCTTACCACCCAGCTCCTTTTTTTTTTTTTTTTTTGAACAAGTCGCTCTGTAAGCCCAGGCTGGAGTGCAGTGGCGTGATCTCGACTCACTTGCAGCCTCCGCCTGCTGGGTTCACCTGTTCTCCTGCCTCAGCCTCCCGAGTAGCTGGGACTACAGGCGCCCGCCACCATGCCCGGCTAATTTTTTCTATTTTTAGTAGAAATGGGGTTTCACTGTGTTCGGCAGGATGGTCTCGATCTCCTGACCTTGTGATCTGCCCATCTCGGCCTCCCAAAGTGCTGGGATTGCAGGCATGAGCCACCACGCCCGGCCACGCCTGCAACTCTTAATGAGTTCAGTTTTGTGGTCAGTCCAGGCACTGCTATCTGATTGTGTGGTCGAGAATTCCAGATTTGTTTTTGGCCCAGCCATGCCTTCTCACTACATGGCCCCCGAGGGACATATTAGCATGAGGGACAATGGCAAACAGTAGCAGCAGAAAAGGACAATGCCTCATTTTACCTTCTGGCATGGGGCTGACTCTCCAGATCGGAGGTCTCTGGCAGAATGGACTGAACTACATGGCTTAGGTCTATACGAGCCTTCCCTCTCTCTAAAACCAGACTCCAAGTTCAGGACCACTCTGTCCTCCAGCGATGAGTGCAGGGTGCCCGGCTGAGAAGAGGTGAGAAAGCAAGATAAATGAACTCAAACTCCATGTTGAGAGAGGAGGCAGGAGCGAGGAGCGGGCTTCTTGCATCTGTGTGTGATCCCTGAGCACAGTGGCCACAGCCTCCACTAAAGGTGACCCCCTGGGTGTCTTGTAATGGAAACCAATCAGAAGAGTCCAACACCCTCTTTGGGAGATGTGAGGCAAAGCAGGGGGAGAAGGGCAGTTTTTTCTCACCCCTCGGTGTGATATTCTGAGCTTTCTCAGTGGAAGACGCATTTTTAAATTATCAGAAATGGATCGATTATGAAATATGATGGTTCACGAAACAGCTGTGTACATAATCAAACACAAGTTGACGTTGTTTGACCTCTCTTCCTATGTATAAAGCACAAAAGTTGCATACGAGATGATTTTAACTGGAAGGAAACTATGAGCCCGTTTCATGGACAGACCCAGAACCCGTCCAGTGGTTCTCCCACTCCTGGTATTTGATCATCCTCTGCCTTTGCTGGGTCTCAGCCCTGCTCACTCCCTTCTTGCCTCCTCCCCAAAATAAAGTGTAATAGAGTCATCTCCCAAGATCTATTCTAGCCCGGTACAGCAGGGAGGGCTGAGCAATATTTTAAACATAAAAAACTTAGTGTCGGCTGGGCTCAGTGGCTCAGGACTTTAATCCCAGCACTTTGGGAGGCTGAAGTGGCCGGATGGATCACCTGAGGCCAGGAGGTCGACAGCCTGGTCAACATGGTGAAACACCGTCTCTATTAAGAATACAAAAATTAACTGGGCATGGTGGTGCACACCCATAATCCCAGCTACTCAGGAGGCTGAGGCAGGAGAATCGCTTGAACCAGGGAGGCAGAGGTTGCAAAGCTGAGATCATGCCACTGTACTCCAGCCTGGGCCGCAGAGCAAGACGGTATATCAAAAATTAAATACATACATAAGAAAACAAAACTTAGTGTCATGAACAATGAAGTCTTATTCTAAGTGTTGTTCAGTATCTGCCATTTACTGGTCATACACAGAATAGGCAGGAAAGCACAGATAAGACACATCTCTACCTTCAAGGTGAAGCTCTGGGCTGCCACAATAAACCACTCGCTGCATCAGCTGAAACCTCTGCACCGTACCTATCTATGTAGAGCACAGGAAGAGAGCAAAGAAATACAAAGCAGAATGCCTAAAATAATGCGACAAATCAAAGTTGAACAATTATAACAGAAAATAATTAATATGAATATGAATAACATGAAGAAGAGTATCAAATTGGGTCAAAATCAGATTTGAGTAATTTTCTACATCTAAGAGATAGCCTGAAATAAATAGGACACAAAAGGCCAAAATAACAAGTTAGAAAAACTTACACAGAACAAACAAAGAAGACAATATGAATATTTAATAGTATGAATTTGTCAGACTTTCTTTGTCTTACCATGTGCTTGGCAGCATTCCTAGCACCCCATGCATTACTGTACAAGCTGGAGATTTTATAATGATAAAAAATGAATAATAAATCTCATTATTAAACTCTTTTTATTCTATTGGCTTTTGTTGTTGTTGAGACGGAGTCTTGCTCTGTCACCCAGCCTGGAGTGCAGTGGTGCAATCTCAGCTCACTTCAACCTCCACCTCCTGGGTTCAAGAGATTCTCCTGCCTCAGCCTCCCAAGTAGCTGGGACTACAGGTGCCCCCACCATGCCCGGCTAATTTTTGTATTTTTAGTAGAGACAGCGTTTCACCATGTTGGCCAGGCTGGTCTCAAACTCCTGACCTCAAGTGATCTGCCTGCCTCAGCCTCCCAAAGTGCTGGGATTACAGGCGTGAGCCACCATGCCTGGCTTCTATTGGCTTTTATTATAAAACTAACATGTTACTTTGGTAACAAAGCTCAATAACAGATGAGCGAAAAGTGCAAAAGTATTTTGTCACCCCAGCCCTAAATCTCACTCCCTAAGCCTGTTCACGTTTGGTGTATCTCCTTCGAGAATATTCCCCTACTCCTACATCACATATATAGTACTTTAAAAAAAATGAGAAAAGAATATAAAGAACATTTTCTTCAACCTCTTTTCTTTTGCTTAATATATCCTAGACCTCTTTCTAGGTCAGTTTTACAAAGATTTGCCTCGTTCCTTTTCACATCCATAAGCCTTTATTTTGTATTGCTCTATTTTCATGTAAACAGTCCCAGACATGGATTTTTCAAATTGTTTCCATTTCCTTTATACAACTTCAAATAACTGGATGAACATCCGTACATGTTTGTCTGTGTACCTGCCGTTGTGTTGTGTCTGTGGTGGGTGAATTTCTAGAGGTGGGATGCTGAGTGTCAGGCATGTGTACTTCTCATGTTAAGAGACACCCTGAGAAGGCCAGGTGCAGTGGCTTACGCCTGTAATCCTGGCACTTTGGGAGGCCGAGGAGGGTGGATTGTTTGAGCTCAGGAGTTAAGAGATCAGCCTGGGCAACATGGCGAATCCCCATCTCCACAAATATATATATATATATTTATTAGCTGGGCATGGTGGCACACACCTGTAGTCCCAGCCACTTGGGGGGATAAGATAGGAGGATCACTTGAGCCTGGGAGGTTACTGCGGTGAGCCGAGATTGTGTCACTGCACTCCAGCGTAGTTGCCAAAATGAGACCATCTCCAAAACAAAAAAAGAAAGATACCCTAAATCATCCTTCCAAAAGCCATAGCGGCCGAGTGCAGTGGCTCACGCCTGTAATCCCGGCACTTTGTGAAGCCAGGATGGGTGGATCACCTGAGGTCAGGAGTTCGAGACCAGCCTGGCCAACAGGGCGAAACCCCATCTCTACTTAAAATATAAAAATTAACCTGGCGTGGTGGTGGGTGCATGTAATCCCAGCTACTTGGGAGGCTGAGGTGGGAGAATCACCTGAACCTGGCAGGCAGAGGTAGTGAGCTGAGATCGTGCCACCACACTCCAGCCTGGGTGACAGAGCGAGACTCGCTCTCAAAAAAAAAAAAAAAAAAAAAGCAATCTAACCTTAGGCTCAGCCAAGTGTCTTATGTCTCAACCAAGTGTACGTGTTCTCCTGTCGCTCTTTCGCCCACACAGGATGCCAAACTAATCAATGAAACAGCAGCTGGCCATGGTCTAAATTTGTGTTTTGGGGTGACTAGTGATGTCAAGCGCCTTGTCCCATATTTACTGGCCACAGTACTTCTTTTGTGAAACACCTGTTCAAAGAACATAAGAAATAATTGTACATAGAAAATTAGAACCAGGTGCAGTTTGAAAGACCATGGACTTTGCTAGGGTTTTTTAAGTCTCTTCAAAAAAGAATAGGCAGGCTGGGTGCGGTGGCTTGTGCCTGTAATCCCAGCATTTTGAGAGGCTGAGGCGGGCAGATCACCTGAGGTCAGGAGTTTAAGACCAGCCTGACCATCATGGTGAAACCCTGTCTCTACTAAAAATACAAAACTTAGCCAGGCATGGTGGCAGGCACCTGTAATCCCAGCTACTCAGAAGGCTGAGGGAGGAGAGTCGCTTGAACTCAGGTAGCGGAGGTTGCAGTGACTGAGATGACACCACTGCACTCCAGCCTGGGCGACAGAGAGAGCCTCCATTGCAAAAAAAAAAAAAAAAGAAAAAAATAAAAAGAAAAAAAATAGACTTAGGTGAGGACTGGGAGAGACAGGTTTCAGGAATGGGGAAGGGAGTCACATTTATTAATCATATTATAAGCTTAAATTTAAAAAAAATCTAAAGCATCCCATGTGGCAAATGAGGAAATTTGCAAGTTTCTGGTTCCAAGGTGTTACCTGGTAAGTTCTCTTAAGCTTTCAGAAAACAAGCAATTCTCATGTTGTACAAATTGTCCCAGAAATAGAAAAAATACGCTATTGAATACATTCTGTGAAGCAAATATAACACTGATGATAAACTGTGATCACAAGAAAACTATGGCTCAATATCATGTATTTCTCTATGATGAATATAGGAATAAAATACTAGAGGATATAAATCTATAACATTCTGATTCAAAAATATGCACTGACCAAGTTGGGGGTTTTCATGGAATGTATGAGTAATTCAATATATGGAAATCTATGCTAAGAATGCACCACATTCATGGGATAAACAAAAAAGGAAAAGAATAATCATCTCATTGGAGTTTGAAATTTCCACACTTAGTCCTAATAAAAATGTCTAAGTATAGGAATAAAACACACTGCCTTATCATGATGAAAACCAACTGCCAACTGTGAAATACTAGAGTCAATATCATAATATAAAAAATAAGGATCCAAGGAAACCCAATAAGGCATGAAACCAACATAAGAAAACAAAATACTAAAAACAGAAATAAAAGTCCAGCATTATTCATTCATGAATTATTCATTCAATAACTACTACAGTAATAAACATGTAGTCAAGCACGAGAGTATTAAAAATGAGTAACATTTCTATAAGTAACAAGACAAGTTAGAAAACATTACATTAAAAGACCACTATTCGTAATTGCATCAAAACAATGTACAACATCAAAGAAATACACGTTAGCAACAAATGTAAAGAATCAACAAGTCTTATGTGAAAGAAAATGGAAGCCGTGACTCCCTGGGAAGCCATATGCTATTGCTGGGTGGAGATACAGCAGATCCTTAGCCTTAATGAGGGAGTCATCCTGAGACCCTCTCAACTGCTCGTGTTTGAAAATACTACATCAAATAACTTCCTTTGTAAAGTTTAACTAAAAATGTAAAGTTTAACTAAAAACCTAAGCAGCTCCTGAGGCCCCTGCATGAAGCAGTGTGGCAGGGGGGAAGGGGCCAATCACTGGTTCTATCACTGGTTACAGTAGAGGCAGCAGGCAGGACAAGGTGGCAACATTATCAAAGAACTCATCTGGATAACAAATGTGTTAAGACCCCAAAGCACGGTTGGGCACGGTGGCTCACGCCTGTAATCCCAACACTTTGGGAGGCCAACGTAGGCAGATCACTTGAGGCCAGGAGTTTGAGATTAGCCTGGCCAACATGTTGACACCCTGTCTCTTCTAAAAATACAAAAAATTAGCCAGATTGGTAGTGCGCACCTGTAGTCCCAGCTACTTGGGAGGCTGAGGCAGGAGAATTACTTGAACCGGGAGATAGTGCTACTGCACTGCAGCCTGGACAACAGAGCAAGACCCCGTCTCAAAAAAAAAAAAAAAAAAAGATGCCAAAGTGCCATGATAAGGGAGTGTTTCTATAAACAGGACAATACATCTTCTGTTAAGGAAACAGCATAGAGTCATCAAAAATAATCATTATAACAACTGCATAGCAAGATGGAAAATACTTGTATAACATTACATTTTAAAAACAGGGCATGTGGCTGGCCACATCGGCTCATGCCTGTAATCCCAGCACTTTGGGAGGCTGAGGCAGATGGATCACCTGAGGTTGGGAGTTTGAGACCAGCCTGGCCAACATGGTGAAACCCTCATCTCTCAATTAGCTGGGCATGGTGGTGCACACCTATAATTCCAATGACTCGGGAGGCTGAGACAGGACAATCACTTGAACCCAGGAGGTGGAGGTTGCAGTGAGCTGAGATCGCACCGCTGCATTCCAACCTGGGTGACAGAGTGAGACCATCTCAAAAAAAAAAAAATAAATAAATAATAAAAACAGGACACACCATTATAAGTATAAAAACCATGCAAGAAATAATACGGATTTGAAAAATTACTGGAAGTAGAGAATAAAATCAATAGTAATGGAACTAGCGGTGATTTTTGTCAAATTATATTTTTTGTCAAATTTGACAATTTTTTTGTCAAATTATATTGAAAATACATTTAAAGTGATTTTTGAGCAACAAAAGAAGCTGCAATGTGAGAAAGAGTATCTGAACAAGGTGGACTCTGCCGTGTTGCCTGCCTGGGCAAAACCAACCACCATCCCGCCCACGAGCCTTGTCATCAGGCAGGTGTCATTCAGCAGGGACCAGACTGTGCCTCTCTCAGGATTATAGATGATAGGCACTGGACAGAATGATCGTTCACTTGCTCCCAAGTTAACAGTGTTATCAATAACATGGCCCCGATTGTCTTGGTGCCTATCATTGTGTTATTGGATGATTCTCAGAAGATTTTTGTGACTTAATGGAATTGGAAAAGTTTCCCTTATCCCCCTTGCACGGTATAAAACAGGCTGTGGCTCACTTCTTCGGTGCCCTGCAGCTCAAACCCCTAGGGGCAGCATACGGACGTGCAGGTCGTGAGGAGCATGGGCTCCGACCCCACAGCAGTGCCATCTAGGGTTCAGTGTTTGCAGCTCCCGAAAGCCCCAGGGAGCTTATCGGAAGGATAAGGCAGAGCTCTGGTCTTAATTTCTGTATTCCAGGGTTCTTGCCCTAGTATGCCGGAAAAATTGGATCACACGTGGGCTTGGAGAATGAGTGCAAGGTTTTATTGAATGTAGCTCTCAGCAGATGGATGGGGAGCCAGAAAGGGGATGGAGTGGGAAGGTGGTCTTCCCCTGGAGTTGGGCCACTCAGCGGCCGGGTTCTCCTCCAACTGCCTTTGGCTGAATTCCATGTCATCCAGCCGTGGATGACTTGTCAGCATCTGTCGGTGTGTTCTGCCTGTGTGTTCCTCTCGATGTCCAGCTGCTTGTGTGTGTCTGCCTGCTAGGTCGGGACATGGCGAGCCAGAGAGGTCTTGGAAAATGCAACATTTGGGAACGAAAACAGAAATGCTTGTCCTCACTTAGATCCATGCGCCCAGGCCGGAGGGTGGAACACTCACCAGGGACCATGCCCTTCTCTATGCAGCACTTCCCCGCCCACTCCCATTTCATTAATGTATAATGTCAACATTGCCACCAGAAGCCTAAGAGATTTCCAGTTTTATTGCATCCTAGTCAGCCTTGGGCATTCCCATGGTTTGTTCGGTTAAAATCAGACAAAAATCATGTGACATTTCTGAGACATTAACATTTTTGTTGTATTCTAACTTTTTTTTTTTTCTAATTCTCCAATATTGTAATTAGACAGCCGACTTTCCCGGAGCGCTGTTACGTCTTTTTGGACTGAGATGACTCAAGAAGAAATGTCCCTAATCTTCGTCCATCTCCAGGCTTGGGAGAAGGTTGTGAAGAAATGTGGCTTCCAAAGGTAATCTACGGAGGTGAGGTCCGGGGGAAGTCCCCGAACCTGAGTTCCATAAGGGCAGAGAACGGACTGTTATGCTTATGGCCACAATCCCAGCATCTAAAACAGTGTCTGGCACAGACCCGGCACTCAATGAGTATTTGGGTTTTGTTTTGTTTTGTTTTGTTTTGAGACAGAGTCTCTTCTCTGTCACCCAGGTTGGAGTGCAGTGGCACGACCTCAGCTCACTGCAGCCTCTGCCTCCCTGGTTCAAGTGATTCTCCTGCCTCAGCCTCCTGAGCAGCTGGGATTACAGACGCTTGCCACCACGCCTGGCTAATTTTTATATTGTTTGTAGAGACGGAGTTTTGCCATGTTGGCCAGGCTGGTCTTGAACTCATGACCTCAAATGCTCCACCTACCTCGGCCTCCCAATGTGCTGGGATTACAGGTGTGAGCCACCACGCCTAGCCGTCAATGAGTATTTGAATGAAGGAATAAAATCTGATTGTTAATATCCAGATCTGTAGCCACCTTCATGAGGGATGAAACTACAAATGGGTTCCAACCAAGTTGGCTGATGCGTTGCTCATGTTGTCTCATGTGCAATTGGAGATATGCAAAAAAGGGGAAAAACATACACATCCGCATAAAAAATATCTTAGTTAAAAAAAATGTAAAACCTTTGGTAAGTGCAGGCACGGTGGCTCATGCTTGTAATCCCAGAATTTTGGGAGGCCGAGGTGGGCGGATCACTTGAGGTCAGGAGTTAAAGACCAGACTGGCCAACCTGGTGAAACCTTGTCTCTACTAAAAATACAGAAATTAGCTAGGTGTGGTGGAGCATGCCTGTAATCCCAGCTACATAGGGGGCTGAGGCAGGAGAATTGCTTGAACCCGTGAGGCAGAGGTTGCAGTGAGCCAAGATCGCACCACTACTGCACTCTAGCCTGGGCGACAGAGCAAGACTTCATCCAAAAAAAAAAAAAATCTTTTGGTAATGGTAAGTACATTGTATATGGATAGATGCCCAGACACATGGCTTAGAGGGCAATGGAATCCTAGAAGCAGAATTTGCTGGTTTTCTCCCAATCCAGGAATATTCCTTCCTGGGTCTGCCTTCACCCTTTCCCAACCCATGACAGTGTCTGAGTCTTGCCTTGAGATCCAAGCTCCTGGGACGTGCCTTTCTATTGCCTTGGCCTGGGCGTTTAGACTCTCCCACAGAGCTCGGCTGCAGCAATAGACTCACAACAGACTCTGCTGCCTAACAGAGGCTGCACTTCACTCTTGCCAAAGTGTCCATAAGGTTCTCTAAAGTGGGTTGCAATGCTCCCGCAATTTATAGCAGCCAAGCGCCTAAAGATAAAATCTTCATGCGTCATGCAAATGGGTTGCCTGCGCTTTCAGGCACAGGTACAGTCATTCACTTCTCAGTGTCCTTGGCCCAACCTCCCTCTACTGTTCTCTCTCCCACCTCTGCTGTCAAGATTTCCCCCTAAGGCTCTCGTTAAGTCTGGGAAAGCTCCCAACAAAGGCATTGATTTTTCAGGCACAGGCACAACCATTTTACTTATCTGTGTCCTTGACTTTGGCTACTGGCCAATGCATGCTGCGTGGACTGGAGTTAACGGGGGCCCTTCCTATGTGCTTGTACAATGTTCACCTCTCCTCCTTTGGTAAAGGGAGAGGGATGATTTTTTGTATCTCGGGGAAAATCAGCCAGTAGTTGAGGCAGACTAGAGGCTTCAGGAGACAGAGTTTCCCTCTTGTCGCCCAGCCTGGAGTGCGATGGCGCGATCTTGGCTCACTGCAACCTCTGCCTCCCAGGTTCACGCGATTCTCCTGCCTCAGCCTCCCAAGTAGCTGGGATTACAGGTGCCTACCACCACACCTGGATAATTTTTGTATTTTTAGTAGCGACGGGGTTTCACCATGTTGGTCAGGCTGGTCTCGAACTCCTGACCTCAAGTGATCCGCCCACCTAGGCCTCCCAAAGTGCTGGGATTACTGAGCCACTGCGCCCGGCCCTAGGTTCTTAGCCTAACTCCACCACTAACTCAGTTGTAATCAGGGAATGTCCCTCCTTTTTGGAGCCGGTTTGCTCCTCTGTAAATGAGGGACTGGGCTCATTGATGGCAAAAATGTGGCAGATGACTGTTTTTCTTCTGTGTTGCGCCTAGACGGCGCCCACTAGGTCACAGCAGCACTCTTTCCCAAAGAGCCTAGATGCGGCACCGCGATTCTCCTGTGCTTTAGACACCCTCACTAACAATAGCGGGGAGGTTATGCCTCTGCCATCTGTGTACCAGGCGACCTGGAAGGGCTTCCAGGTCTAACATCTCATAGTTCTAAAACTTAGGTTGGAGAGGGGGCACTGAAATCCTAGGTTTACAGAGATGTTCACTTTAAACCCCGATGAAGTCCTTTCTTAAAAGAGTGACTTGAAGACGAGGAAGGATGTCAGAAGGCCCCTCCCGCTTCCCCCAGGAGGGAGGAGGGAGGGACCCAGGGCTGGTCCACTTGAGGCTGCTAATGGCCTTGGCTAGGGAGCAGAGGATTCTAAGTCCATTGTCCACAGTTCCTTTCAGGCCTTGGGGTTCCTTGGTCCAAGTACGGTTTGCCCACAGCCTTGCATCCTTTCCCATAGACCCTCTCTCACTATCCATCAAACCCAAGCCAAGTCTATTGTAGATGCTCCATTAGGAGACAGGCCAGAACCAACCTAGGGAACATACAAGTCAGACCGTGTTACGTGCTGTAGAAAGTCACACACACAGTCCATAGTCCAGCAGTACCCATGCTGGGAGTCCCAAATTCCCTAAGATCAAGGTTCTTAAGAACAGTGATTCTCAAAGGTCCTGCCTAACCCTGAAGTTCCAGATACTGAGCCAAAATGATTCAACAGGAAAACTGAATGGTGATTCTTTTTTAAAATTACAGGAAAAGTTTGAGTGGAGAGAATTTTCCCAGTTGTGCGTTTTTTCCCTTTTCCTCATTTTTTCTTAAGATTTACAAGCTTCAGTCACTTGCCCGTTAACAAGTGGCCAGAGTAGATCTCACTATTTCTAAGTATAACCACACTTTTGTTAGAAGTCTACTTTGGGCCAGGCGCGGTGGCTCATACCTGTAATCTCAAAACTTTGGGAGGCCGAGAGGGGGTGGATCACTTGAGGTCAGGAGTTTGAGACCAGCCTGGCCAACATGGCAAAACCCTGTCTCTACTAAAAATACAGAAATTAGCCCAGCATGGTGGTGCCTCATGCCTGACTACTTGGGAGGCTGAGGCAGGAGAATGGCTTGAACTCGAGGTGGAGGTTGCAGTGAGCCGAGATCGCGCCGCTGCACTCTAGCCTGGACAATAGAGTGAGACTCCATCTCAAAACAAACAAAAAAAATCTACTTTGTTTTCAAAATATTCAACACTGTCCAACTGAATGACAGTGAGCCCTCTCCCGTGGAAGGGGGATATGTGGTTGTCTTCTTGGAGATCCCCAAACTTTTGCTTTGGAAATGTAGACTCTTTTACTAATTTTTAAATATGATCATACATGCATATGACACAAAAGCTAAGAGGAACAAAAGGGCAAACAGTAAAAAGTAAGTGTCACTAGGTGTGGTTGCATGTGCCTGTAGTCCCAGCTGCTGGGGAGCATCACTTGAACCCAGGAGTTTGAGGCCAGCCTGGGCAATACAGTGAGACCCCGTCTCAAGAACAAAAAAAAGTCTCCCCTTAAATCCTGTTTCCGGATGTCCCAGGTTCCCTGCGCAGAAGCAACCACAATTTTCAAGCAAACATGTTTTTTAAAAAAAAAAAGAAAAAGAAAAAGAAAAAGAAAGAAGATCAAGGCATCTGCTCTGTATACTTTTGGTACTGTTTTTTAATCAAATTAGTCACAACTTATATATGTATAAATTATAAATGTATACATGTACATATGTCTTTTTTAGGAAAAGACTTGGTGACAAAAGTCAGTAAAGCTTTTAAGTTACATTTTATTCATAACATCAGTATCCCCATACATTTATTTTATTATTATTATTATTTTTTTTGAGACAGAGTTTCACTGTTGTTGCCCAGGCTGGAGTGCTATGGTACGATCTCGGCTCAGTGCAACCTCTGCCTCCTAGGATCAAGCGATTCTCCTGCCTCAGCCTCCTGAGTATCTGGGACTACAGGCACCCACTACCATGCCTGGCTAATTTTTGTATTTTTAGTAGAGATGGGATTTCACCATGTTGGCCAGGCTGGTCTCGAACTCCTCACCTCAGGTGATCCATCCACCTTGGTGTCCCAAAGTGCTGGGATTACAGACACAAGCCACTGTGCCTGGGCTGGTATCCACATACATTTGGAAGAGAGCTGTTTGTGGATGAATGGAATAGTAAGCCACCAGCCTGGGCCTGTATGGGGTAGTTCAAGCTGTGCTCCTGCTCAAAACACATGGCCACCCCCACCCAGGGCTCCAGGCCAGAGTGGACCTTCTGTCTGTCTGTCTGTCTGCCACCCACACTGTAACAGCCCAGTGGGTTCATTTTGCCCTCTGCCCAGATAGAGTTGATTTATCAATACAGGGGAATTGCAATCAAGAGTTTAATTCATGCAGAGCCAGATGAATGGGAGACTGGAGTTTTATTATTACTCAAGTCAGTTTCTCCAAAGATTCGAGGAGTGGGTTTTGCTGTTGTTGTTGTTGTTTTTTTTTTTTTGAGACAAAGTCTCACTCTGTCGCCCAGGCTGGGGTGCAGTGGCGCGATCTCAGCTCACTGCAACCTCCGCTTCCCAGGTTCAAGCAATTCTCCTGCCACAGCCTCCGGAGTAGCTGGGACTACAGGCGCCCACCACCACGACCAGCTAACTTTTGTATTTTTAGTAGAGACGGGGTTTTACCATATTGGCCAGGCTGGTTTTGAACTCCTGACCCTGTGATCTGCTCACCTGGGCCTCCCAGAATGCTGGGATTACAGGTATGAGCCACCACGCCTGGCCAGGACTGGTTTTTTTTAAAGGATAATTTGGTGGTAGGGGTCCAGGGAATGAAGAGTACTGATCGCTGGGGTTGGAGATGAAATCGTAGGAAGTCGAAGTCACCGTCTTGCACTGAGCCGGTGTCTGGGTAGAGGCCACAAGACCAGATGAGCCAGTTGATCAGTCTGAGTGCAGGGTCTGAAAAATATCTCAAGCACTCGTGTTAGGTTTTCCAATAGTGATGTTATGTCGAGGAGCAAGTGGGGAGGTTTAGAATCTTGTGGCCTCTGGTTGAATAACACCTAAATTATAATTTCTAATATTATGGCTAATTTTTTAGTCCTGTAAAGGCAGTCTGGTCCCTAGGCAAGAAGGGGGTTTGTTTCGGGAAGGGGCTGTTGTCATCTTTGTTTCAAAGTTAAACTATAAACTAAGTTCCTCCCAAAGTTAGTTGAGCCTATGCCCAGAAGAAAGAACAAGAACAGCTTGGAGGTTAGAAGCAAGATGAAGCCGGCTAGGTCAGACCCCTTTCACTGCCATAATTTCCCCACTGTTAGAATTTCCGCAAAGGTGGTTTTGACATTATACCTCGATTCCCAGGGCTCTGCCTCCTGCACACATTTTAGTACTCAGATTACCTCGATGTCTTTAGCCTCACTGGTGAACCTGTGCCGAGTTGGAAAATTAACAATTTGATGTCAGCTGTCCACAGTGATGAGGCTGATGTGCTGTCCTGTGTTCTGTTTGAAGAACTGATGCGGTGTGACAAAGATTCCATGCCAGACGGCTGGCTGTCAGAGGAGGAAAAACTGTTTCTCTCATATTTTCCTTTGCACAAATTTGAGCTAGAACAGAACATCAAAGAACTTAACATCCTTGCGGACCAAGTTGACACCACTCACAAGTTGCTGACCAAGACCAGCCCGGTGGCCAGCTCTTCCGGGGCTGTTTCTGGGGTCATGAGCATCCTGGGTTTGGCCCTAGCACCTGTGACAGCAGGAGACAGTCTCGTGCTCTCAGCAGCTGCGACAGGGTTGGGGGCAGCAGCTGCCATCACCAACATAGTAACAAATGTTTTAGAAAATAGGAGCAATTCAGCAGCAAGAGACAAAGCCAGCCGACTGGGGCCTCTGACGACATCACATGAGGCTTTTGGAGAAATAAATTGGTCTGAAATCGGGGCTGCTAGCTTTTGTGTTGACAAGTGTGTAAAAGCCATCATGGGCATCAGGGACCTTCGTGCCTACCAGATGGCCAAAGCCAACTCTGGGTTCATGGCTATGGTCAAGAATTTTGTGGTCACAAGACACATCCCTTTCTGGAGGGCTAGAGGGGTGCAGAGAGCCTTTGAGGGCACAACTCTGGCCATGACCAATGGTGCCCGGGTGATGGGTGCTGCTGGGGCTGGCTTCTTACTTCTGAAAGACATGAGCAGCTTCCTGCAGAGCTGGAAGCACCTGGAGGATGGGGCAAGGACAGAGACAGCAGAGGAACTGAGGACACTTGCTAAGAAGCTGGAGCAGGACCTGAACTAGCTCACTGAGCGCCACCGGCACCTGCTGCAGAAGGCAAGCCGGACCTGTTCCAGCTGCCGGGGAAGGGCTGTTCGAGGATCCCGTGTGGTTAAACCAGAAGGTAGGAAGGCAGCAAATAACACAGATGTGGTCTTGCTCTTCTAAAAGCTTAGCCTGGGGGTGGAGGCGAGGAATGCTAAACAAACGGGATCAATGCATAACTACAGCTGTCCTTTCTTCAAAGAGAGGACTTGCCCCACACCCCTGACATTAACTAGCTGCCCTCAGTTCTTCCCAGGATTGCATTCTCTTCTCTCAAAGCCCTGACCATAAATAACCATAAATTCTTGAAATCCCATATGTGTGTGTTTGTGGGGGTGCTTCCTGTCTGCCTCTCTTGTGGTCTGCAGGCTCCAGCAGGGAAGGATAATTTGGTGAACAGGGGTCCGGGGAGTGAGGAGTGCTGGTTGCTCGGATTGGAGATGACATCATAGGAAGTCGAAGTCACCCTCTTGCGCTGAGCCCGTTCCTGGGTAGAGGCGACAAGACCAGATGAGCCAGTTTATCAGTCTGGGTGGCGACGGCTGGGCCATCGTGTCCCTCTTGTCCATACCAGTATCCCCGGCACCTAGCAGTGCTTGGCATATAGCCAGTGTGCCAGAAATACATGTTGAATGACATGAATGTGGCATTGCGTGATAAAAATGACATTTCCAATGAGTTGGGAAAGGATTTTTATTTGAAAGATAGTTTATAGTTGTAGACTTTCCTATGTAGAGAAATCACTTTCTTGGAAGCTGTGAGACGCAGAGACTCATGTTCCACAGGGTCTCGCTCACCTCTCCCCTGGCCTGTCGTGGAGCACCAGCCTAGTCTGGGCCCTGGCGGGACACCGAGAATACCAAAGAGGACAGTCACTGCCCCAAGGACACTTGGCCACCAGCCAGCCCCACCAGCACCAGGCCCCGGGAAGACACCGACAACGAGAAGAGGTAAGTGGGATGCAAGCAAGCCAGGAGCTGTGGAAACCCTGACAGTGAAGTAACCCCTCCTTGGGTGGGCGGGCCTCGGAGAAGGGAAGGGAGGGCCTAACGGGAAGAGGGGCTGCTGCTAGCTTTCCATCCGGCCCCTGCCACGTCACCTGGTGCCTTTGCCAGTCATCTCACGGAGCTCTCTCTGTACTTCCTGCCAGATGGGCCATTTGCTCATTCATGAGGTTAATGCACAAATCTCAATTGGGCACACCTCTGTGCCAGGCATCATGCCAGGCCTAGCAGTGAATAAGACAGAGAAGGGCTAGGTGTGCAAAGTGAAGAATGACCTCGCCCCGCCCTGTAATTTCTGGGAGCTCAAGTGAACCCACTGTGGGATCCCTAAGAGGCTGCAGAAGTGAGTAAACTATTTCCTTTTTTTTTTTTTATCCTAGTGGGTCACCCTGTCACCATTGAACCTTCATTTAACAGAGGCAAAATGCAAGTCTTTGATGAAGAATAAGGGGGTAGGGAAGCTTCTAGTGGCAATGATAAAACCAGCAGCAATGATAATAGAAGACAAACCTGCAATGGTTTGTGGTCACCCTTGGGGACTCCAGAAATACCTGGGGTGGAAGACACATTTGCAAGAGAACAGGTTTTTTGTGGGTACAGATGGAGTTGGAGGCCGAGAAGACCTGCATGTTCATGTTAATTAAAACTGGAGCTGGAACACATTCCAAACTCATGTATTTTCCAAATCGTATGTAACTACATAGTACCTTCATAATGAAAATGAAAAAAATTTTAAACTATCACCTGCCCCTCCTCCCCCTCTTCCCTCCTGTCATCTGTCATGACTCGGCAGTCAGCACCTTTGCGTGGAGACTATTGCTCAAGCTAAGATCCATTCTCCATTCCCAGGGTCTTGCAATGACAAGTTAATGATTTGAGAAAAGCTGTTATTGGGAGAAAATCATCCCTTTACTGTAGCATAATTTATAATCATGAAAAATGTGAAGCCATTAAAATGTTCCAATGCTAGGGAACTGGTTACATACAAAATATTCATCCACTTGATAAAACACTAGGTAGCTGTCAGAAATGATGCTCCCTCAATGACTGGGTTCACGGGGAAAGTGCTGCTTGTATTATTAGGTGGAAAAGAGCAGGGACTTTCTTACCTTTTACCTAAGGAAAGCACATCTCGCAAACTTGTGCATAGGAAAACAAAACCCTTCAAAGGAGTACAGCAAGGTCACAGTGTGGCTGTTCAGGGGTAAATTTGGTGATGTGTTCCCCTCTTCTTTCTGCGTTTCTGTGTTTTTCAAGTTTTCAGTTATGCACATTACTGTTTTATAAAATAGAAGGAATATAGATAATAAATATTTACAGCAAATCTAAAATAAAATGTTTAAACACAGGACAAACTCGACCAGGCGCAGTGGCTCACGTCTGTAATCTCAGCACTTTGGGAGGCCGAGGTGGGCAGATCACGAGATCAGGAGTCCGAGACCAGCCTGGCCAACACGGTGAAACCCCATCTCTTTTAAAAATACAAAAAATTATCTGGGTGGGGTGGCACACACCTGTAGTCCCAGCTACTTGGGAGGCTGAGGCAGGAGAATCGCTTGAACCCAGGAGGTAGAGGTTGCAGTGAGCTGAGATTGTGCCACTGAACTCCAGCCTGGCAACAGAGGGAGACTTCCTCTCAAAAAAAAAGAGGCCGGGTGCGGTAGCTCAAGCCTGTAATCCCAGCACTTTGGGAGGCTGAGGCGGGCTGATCACGAGGTCAAGAGATTGAGACCATCCTGGCTAACACGGTAGAACCCTGTCTCTACTAAAAATACTAAAAATTAGCCGGATGTGGTGGCAGGTACGTGTAGTCCCAGCTACTCAGGAGGCTGAGGCAGGAGAATAGCATGAACCTGGGAGGCAGAGGTTGCAGTGAGCCGAGATCGCGCCACTGCACTCCAGCGTGGGTGACAGAGCGAGACTCTGTCTCAAAACAACAACAACAAAAGAGGACAAACTGATAGTCAGCAGGTCTTCATTTGAGTGCACGCAGACTCCTCATCACGGAACAAGGCAACAGTGGGAGAATGGGTGTTTCCACGGACGACCACTCCATGGTGTTAGCAATGGCTGGAAAGCGTAGGGAGCCTCCAGCCCATCTGTCCATCCACCCATCCGTCCATCCAAACCCAAAAAGGCATTGTTCTAGGCACTGGGGAAAAGCAGTAAACAAAACAAATCCTGCCTTCACGAAGTTTTCATTCTCAAGGTGGGGGCAGGGGAACACAGAAAAGAAACACAGGAAATCAGTGTTACAGTGTCTTTTTTTTTTTTTTTTTTTTTTTTTTTTTGAGACGGAGTCTCGCTCTGTCACCCAGGCTGGAGTGCAGTGGCCAGATCTCAGCTCACTGCAAGCTCCGCCTCCCGGGTTTAGCCATTCTCCTGCCTCAGCCTCCCAAGTAGCTGGGACTACAGGCGCCCGCCACTTCGCCCAGCTAGTTTTTTGTATTTTTTAGTAGAGATGGGGTTTCACCGTGTTAGCCAGGATGGTCTCGATCTCCTGACCTCGTGATCCGCCCGTCTCGGCCTCCCAAAGTGCTGGGATTACAGGCTTGAGCCACCGCGCCCGGCTACAGTGTCTTATAAAGTCATGAGTGTTGGGGAGAAAAATGAGTTTGGGAAGGAGTTATACGGAGTGTAGGATGGGGCAGGAACGCAATTTCAAATAGGATCATCGGGGCACGCCTCTCTGAGAGGCTGATCTTTCAGCAAAGACATGGAAGTGGTGAGGGTATCTGGGAGAAGAGCTTTCCAGACAGAGGGAGCAGCGAGGGCAAACACCTGCTTGGGACGTTCAGGGGCTGCAGGTGGGGTGCGGTGCCTGCGGTGCCGGGAGCAGAGAGAGGCAGGGGAATGCGAAGGGAGGGTAGAGAGGAGGCTGGAGAGGGAGCTGGAGGCCAAAAGGTGCAGGGTCTTAGAGCTACAGTAAGGATTTGGGCTTCTACTTTGAGTGAGGTGGGGACACATGGGGGATTTCAGGCAGAGGAGTGACCTGATGGCTTAGATTTTAGGAGGATCACTTGCTGTTGCGTTGAGAGGAGACCACAGGGCAAGGTGATGACATTTCTGTTAGCAAGTGTCAGAAACAACCCTTGGGAGAAAGGCTGGTGACCTGAACCAGTGTGGTGGCAACAGAGGCGGTGAGAAGGGGTCAGATTTTGGATCCAGTCTGAAGGGAGAGCCCGCAGGCTTTGTTCGTGGACTGGACCTGTGGTGTGATGAGTTCCATGCATCCGGTTCAAGATGTGGGGTCTCCAACACCAAATCAGTCGGAGATACAAATCTGTAAATAGATGGTATCTGAAACCTGACAGTGGGTAAGATTATCAGAAGAGTGAACACAGGTCGGAGAAATATGTCAAAGGCCAACTCCTGGGCACCCCAGCTTGAAGAGAATGTGGAGAGCCGGGGAACCCTCAAAGGAGACTGAGAAGGAAGCAGCCACTGAGGGAAGAGGGGCACCAGGAGCAGGTGTCCAGGACACCAAGCGAGGAAAGCCTCAAAGCACAGAAGCGATGCACCAGGCCAGTGCTGCTGACAGGTCAGGGACAGGAGAATCGATCTGATTTAGCAACATGAAGACCACTGGTGGCCTCGACTAGAGTGGTTATGGTGAAATGGCTGAGGACAAAAAGCCTGAATGGAGAAGTTTTAAAAGAAGGCAGAAAGGCTGGGCACAGTGGCTCACGCCTGTAATCCCAGCACTTTGGAGGCCAAGGTGGGCGGATCATTTGAGGTCAGGAGTTCGAGACCAGCCTGGCCAACATGGTGAAACCCTGTTTCTACTAAAAATACAAAAATTAACTGGGCGTGGTGGTGCACGTCTGTAGTCCCAGCTACTCAGGAGGCTGAGGCAGGAGAATCCCTTGAACCTGGGAGGTGGAGGTTGCAGTGAGCCAAGATTGCGCCACTGCATTCCAGCCTGGGCCGCAGAGCAAGACTCTGTCTCAAAAAAAAAAAAAAAAAAAAAAAAGGAGGAGAAAAAACAAATTTTTGGAGGGGGTTTGGCGGAAGAAGGAAGGGAGGCTGTAAAAGGAAAAAAAAAAAAAAAAGATGGAAGAAATACCAGCATGGTTCTGTGCTGATGAGGATGATCCAATAAGGAAGAGATGGTGGAGGAAATGCCCAGGGAGTGTCCCCCACCCTTTCAGCTCCCGGTGCCTGTGATGGATGCAGCCTGCACTGGAACCCTGTCTCCAGACCATACATCCTGGTGGTACCTCCAGGCCAGCTCTGTCCCACCTACCCCACACCCTCTGCAACATGCTTTTTAGAGATACATGGCAACGTATACATTAGAGATACATGGCAACGTGACATTCTGTAGGTAAGTTCTCCTTTTTCACACCAGGAGCTCAGTGTGGATGTGTAAGAATACCATCCTGGAGAATCTCCTGCTCTATCCCCTACCAGCCACAAGATTCATTTCAGGCAGAGTGCGGTGGTTTGTGCCTATAATCCCAACACTTTGGGAGGCCGAGGCAGAAGGATTAATGGAGCTCAGGAGTTGCCCAGCTGGCCTCAAACACGGTGAAAGCCCATCTCTTTAAAAAGCACAAAAATTAGCCAGGTGTGGTGGTGCATGCCTGTGGTTCCAGCTACTCAGAAGGCTGAGGTAGGAGGATCGCTTGAGCCTAGGAGGTTCAGGCTGCAGTGAGCTAAGATTGCACCACTGCACTCCAGCCTGCCCAGAAACTCCTTGATCCCTGTTCCCCTCCCTGACAAAAAGGGAAGACAAAATATTCACTGAAAGTTTACTGTGCACTAGGAACTCTGCTAAGTGCTTTCCCAACTTCATCGAATGACAAATGGCAAATAGTTACGGAAAACTTAACAGTTTCTAGACACGGTGCTGAGTACTCTACACATCCTGTCTTATCCTTGCAAAACACTGCTAAAGTAGGAACATTTATTGTCTAAAGTTTATAAACGAGGACTCTAGGGTGCAGAGCTGTTAAGTATTAATAAGTTGCTCAAGGTAATCCACCTAGCAGGTGGCAGATCTGACTCAGAACCTTCCAACTCTTGGTTCCTTGCTCTTAACCACTACCTTGCACTGCCTTGGTTATCCTGAGGTCACACCACTAAAGCATGGGAGGGCTGAAATTCATACATGCCTGTGCTTATAGGCCTAAGGCAGAAATTTGAAGTTTGAGCCTGAGCAAGTGTTGCCAATTCTGGCAACACTTTTAAAATGATTTGGAGATTAATGTTTTCCACACATGCACATCAAAATTAATAGTTACAGTCAGTCTGCACTTGGCAGGGATTTAAGCACTGATCCAAACTCAGGCAAGGGTCGGCAGTGCGTGGGCCAAATCAGACCTACCGCCTGTTTCTTAAAAGTTTGATTGGAAGATTACCAGGTCCTTCACTGACTGTCTGCAGTTGCTCTTGTGCTACAGTGGCCAAGTTGAGAAGCTGTGACAGAGACCGAAAGGCCTGTGCAACCAAAAATATTTACTATCTGCTGCTATTCAGAAACAGCGGGTTGACCCCTGGTCCAAAGGATTCAAGACAAGCAACTTTGAGGATCTAGAATTCTGGCTTTCAAAATAAGAAATTGCCATCCGTGGGGCGGGAAGCCGATTTCTGAACCTAGAAGGAACCAGGGGGCGATGGTGTTTCCTGTGAGAACACTTTCCACACTTGCCTCTTTTCTGTCACAGGGCCAGGCAGCCCTCAAGTGTGAAAGGTGAAAGGTTGGGGGTAGGATCAGTGCCGCCCTCAGGAGAGGCCTGGCGCTGGGCAGTCTTCACTGTCCCCGCCCCTCCTGCCCCCAAGGAGCTCACTGCCCCACTTTCCACCTGGCCTGTTTCTCCGCCGGCAGACCAGTTCTCTCTGCACTATTCCTCAGCTTACCTGTGGATCCAGGCACAGAAACCATTCCACCTGTGTGAAACTGTGCAAGACCCGTGGATCCAGGCTCAGAAAACATTCCACCTGTGTGAAACTGTGCAAGACCCGTGGATCCAGGCTCAGAAAACATTCCACCTGTGTGAAACTGTGCAAGGCTCCTCCTGCCACTGTTTTGACTTTCTCACAAAATGGGGATGAGAATGAGGAGTTCTTATGAATAACTCAGTTTCATTTTGAAGTGAAAATTCAATGAGATCTCATATGCGAAGGCACCTAAGGCCACCCCCGGTAACTGACAGACGTTCAGCCAATGCCGTGCTTCCAGAAAGCACGACAGGAGACTGGGGAAGCATTTACTGACTGCTCTGGATGAAGAGAACCCTGGCAGGAACCCCGAGCTAGCACAGAAGACCCCAACTTTGGAGAACTTAGCATTCTGCTGGAAAAACCATTTTATGCTCCTGTTTATTCTATCAGGCAAACACTTTCAAACACCAGCAAGGCAACATTTGGAAAAGGGGAGGCTCCTCAGCCCTGACTCCTGCCAATAACTGGCCGTATGCTCTTGTGTTTAGCCTCTCTGGGCCTTTTGCTCCTATTGGTCAAATAGAGGCTTGAACTATTTGAACGTCAAGGCTTGTGCCCGACTCTACAATTCCACAAACTTGACTGTACGAACCGATGAAAAGAATAAGACGGGGGGAAGGAGTGGAAGGGCCTCCACTCAGTGAAGAAAGGCTCATGGAGCCCCCATGACCACTGGGTGCCAGGATCTGTGGGGGGCCTAGGGACACGGCCCCAGGAGAGCTGCCTGGGTTCTTGCTGGGGTTTGAGGCCTTGCTCTATGACCTCTCTGTGCCTCAGTTTCCTGAGGACACAAGAAGCAAATAATTCAGCAGGGAAGATAGGACCTGACCAATTAGAACTGGGAGGTCAAGGGGATGTTGGAACTTAAGGCTCAGAACCCATGTCATTGTCCTGTCTTTGGAGCCTGGGATGGTTGTCCAGAGTGCTTGGCTCATCCCTGTGGATCACACGATTAACAATAACAATAATAGAACATGTATTGAGTGAATACTATGTGCCATGTATTTCTAAGCATTTTACATGTATGAATTTTCTTTTCTTTTTTTTTTGAGACAGAGTTTCATTCTTGTTGCCCAGGCTGGAGTGCAGTGGCATGTTCCTGGCTCACTGTAACCTTTGCCTCTCGGGTTCAAGTGATTCTCCTGACTCAGCTTCCTGAGTAGCTGGGATTACAGGTGCCCGCCACCACGCCCGGCTAGTTTTTTTTTTTTTTTGTATTTTTAGTAGAGACAGGGTTTCACCATGTTGGCCAGGCTGGTCTTGAACTCCTGACTTCAGGTGATCCACCCGCCTTGGCTCCCAAAGTGCTAGGATTATAGGCATGAGCCACTGCACCCAGCCCCTATATGAACTTTTAAAATCCTTACTCTCAAGTACAGACTAATACTATCTCCATTTGACAGATGGAAACGCTGAGGCACACTAAGCAACTCCTGCAAGGGCACACGTTCAGGAAGTGGCAGAGCCGGATTTCAAGTTTAGACGGCTGGGATCCGGAGCCCATGCTTTACATCCTAAAAGAATAAGGCTTTCTTAGAGCAGAGGAGCAGGTGGCACCTGCCTGTGATCCCAGCTACTTGGGAGGCTGAGGCAGGAGAATCTCTTGAACCCGGGAGGCAGAGGTTGCAGTGAGCCGAGATCGTGCCATTGCACTCCAGCCTGGCGACAAAGTGAGACTCCATCTCAAAAAAACCCAAAAAAACAAAAAAAAACAAACACATGAAGGCTCTGCTCAGATCAATCCTAGTCCTGACTCCCACAGCTGGCCTGGCAGGTCCCACAGACACTGAGGGATGCATGGCAGCTCCAGGGCTCTGGCACTGGAGACAGAGCTGAATACAAAAGAGGCCTGGCCTCAAATAATTCCAAATAACGCAGCACGAAGCCAAGTATGGCAAGAATAAAGTCATGCTGCAGAGAGCTCAGAGGCAAGCGAGATGAAGGGGGCTGGAGTATGTCGGAAATGTTCAGAGAAATGGTCTTGAGGCAAAAGGAGGTGGAAGGACAGGCTGTGTGGAGAAAGAAAAAGGGGATTTCTGGCCAGGCATGGTGGCTCACGCCTATAATCCCAGTGCTTTGGGAGGCTGAGGCGGGCAGATCACTTGAGGTCAGGAGTTTGAGATCAGCTTGGCCAACATGGTGAAATCCCATCTCTATTAAAAATACAAAAACTAGCCAGGCGTGATAGCAGGCACCTATAATCCATGCTATTCGGGAGGCTGAGGCAGGAAATCAATTGAACCTGGGGGGTGGAGGTTGCAGTGAACCAAGATCGCGCCACCCGCACTCCGGCCTGGGTGACAGAGTGAGAGTCCCTCTCAAAAAAAAAGAGGGAAGGGGGCCGGGCCGGAATGCAATGGCTGGTGGCTGGGCCAGGGCATGTACTCCTACCGGGAGCCAGATCCGGGTGTAGGTCTCTGCCCTTGCAGACCCTGGTCACGTCCTAGGTCCTTGTGGTGAACAGACAAGGACAGCCCCCCTTGCGGGACTTACAATCTGGTGGGGATGGTCTTTGAGGTCCCTTTCAGTCTGGGCTCCTCGTTATTGATTCTAAGCCTGAAAGACGGTCTGAGGCCAGGACCGGGAGGTGCCGTCAATGCCGGGCTGAGGAGTTTAGAATTTTGCCCACAGACAGCAGAAGCCGTCCATGGAGATGGAGCAGGAGCTCATCTGAGAACAAAGGTGTTTAGGAAGAGTGATCTGGCTGAGAGGGACAGAACCACGATCCTTGAATATTTCCATTGACTCCGTCATACCCTGGCTGCCTCTTCCCTGCATTTAAATCAATAGGCTTTAACGTGAATTATGTTTTAGAGTAAATTGAGTGGAAAGCACAGAGCGCTCCCCCACACCCTCTCCCCTCACCCTAGACCATCATCATCCAGACCGTGTGGTAACATTGGTCACCACCGATGAACCTTCGTGGAGACATCAGTCCCAGCCTTTTTAAAAACAAGCTTTTCAGCCCGGTGCGGTGGCTCACGCCTGTAATCCCAGCACTTTGGGAGGCCAAGGTGGGTGGATCACTTGAGGTCAGGGGTTTGAGACCAGCCTGATCAACATGGTGAAACTTTGTCTCCAGTAAAAAAAAAAAAAAAAAAAAAAAAACAATATTAGTCAGGCATGGTGGCGCACACCTGTCATCCCAGCTACTTGGGAGGCTGAGGTAGGAGAATCATTTGAACCCAGGAGGCGGAGGTGGCAGTGAGCCAAGATCACAACTTACACTTCAGCCTGGGCAATAAGAGCGAAACTCTGTCTCAAAAAAAAAAAAAAAAAAAAAAAAGAACTTTTCTGTTCTGTCTCTCGGCACGCTTTGAGAAGACGGCAGGATCCAAAATCCTGTAGTGGCAGATTCCAACCAGCGTGCACATTAGGATCATCTTTGGCCTCTTCACAAAATCCAGATGCTCAGACCCCACTTGGACCCAATGAGTTGGAACCTGCGGGTCTGCAGCCTGGGCGTGTAAATGGGGCTCTGATTTGCTCCTTTGGTTGAGAACCTCCGATATTCGGCCTAGAACTGGGTCAGGCAGTCTCCAACATGGAGGCATCGTTTTCCCGACATGCCGCTGTGTGGTGCCAGCTTTTGTGACTACTTGGTCACAATTGCTCTTGTGCAGTTTCTGACGGGACTTAGTGAATGCACAGGCATTTTACGAGCTGTGAGGTAGAAGGAACTGAGCTCCCAGGGGAAGGCGGAGCGTGGGAGTGCGTGATGGGATCAGCCCTGTCCCTGGGACTGAGCATTTGTTTAGGCTTGATTTCCACCTGGAGAGACAAGTTCTGTTATCAACAATACAGAGTCAGCACTTCCGCCTTGGGAGGGGCCCACAGAATAGCTTATCTTTTTTTTTTTTTTTGAGACGGAGTCTCACTCTGTCACCCAGGCTGGAGTGTAGTGGCACGATCTCAGCTCATGCAACCTCCGCCTCCTGGGTTCCAGCAATTCTCCTGCCTTAGCCTCCTGAGTAGCTGGGGTTACAGGCGCACAGCATCATGACCGGCTAATTTTTGTGTTTTTAGTAGAGACCGGGTTCCACCATGTTGACCAGGCTGGTCTCGAACTCCTGACCTCAGATGATCCACCCGCCTCGGCCTCCCAAAGTGCTGTGGTTACAGGCATGAGCCACCGCGCCCAGCCAGAATAGCTGATTTGTCCTGACATCCTACAGATGGGGAAGCTGTGGGGCAGATGGGCAGAGATTTGACTGAGACCACACAGCTTACTATGGCTCAGGGAGAAAGAGAAACTTGGCTCCTTGAAATTCAGTTTTCTTTTCAAACAATCAAAAACAAACCTGCATCATTGGTTGCCATCACAGGGGCCACTGGCTACTTGGGAGCATGGAGAGGCAGCTGCTCTGAGCACTCTTTGTCCTTAACAGAGGCACAGACATGGAAGCCTGAGGCCAGGGCCACCTTTTGATTCATCTTGAACTTTTTGTAAATTCACCTTGTGTTTTAAATAAAGTCTCAGAGAATTATGTGTGGTTTCATTCTTAGACACTCTGCCTGTGCTTGTCATATTCCTGGCTGTGCATTTGAGTCTGTGTCTCTTTGTGGAACCGTCAGTATGGTTTATATGATGGCAGCTCCAGCAGGTGCCTCAGTGAGGTGTTAGGAAGCTGGACATGATTAATCTGGTCCTTTGCCCTCTGGAAGCTCAGTCTGGTGGCGGGGAGAGACATGTACAGAATTACCTAAGAGAAAATCCAGTTTCTCCAGGCTTTGTTTCCAAATGGCACCAATATATGGCTGCACGTCACCAATCAATGTTCATGTGATGAATGGAGGCTGCGGACTGGGGCTGAGCTTGAGTCAGAGAAAAACACATCATTGCTAAAGCCTGTCAAAACAGGAAGAATTATGTAAGTGGAAGGGGTTTGAGGCAAAAAAAAAAAAAAAAAAAAAAATCAAATGTATAAAGCATCTACTACGTGCTAGACAAAGATGACTTATCTTTGGATGCTGTCCGTCTAGTTGGTCCAGAGGTCACTGCCTGATAAAAGGTCAGACAGCCACGTGCTACACCTGAGGACTATGGGTGGAGACCAAGGAATCAGCTCGACTTGCTGACTGTTTGCAAGTGGAGAGAGGTCCTCACTGAGGACCGGCGGCCACCCAAGATGAAAGTAGAAACACACCCACCTTTAGCAAACTATTTTTCTTTACATCATTTTCTCTCTTTCCTCCTTAGGGTTTTGACATGGTGATTGCCAGTTGTTGTCCAACTTACTGCTTGGTGTGATTGTCTCCCCCACATCCCATTCCTATGTTGATATCGTAACCCCCAGTGTGATGGTGTTAGGAGATGGGGCCTTTCAGGAGGTGATGAGATCATTAGGATGGTGCCCTCATGAATGGGATTAGTGCCCTTATCAGAGGCCCCACAGAACTCGCTAGCTTCTTCCACCATTTGAAGAATAGTGAGAAGGAGCTCTAAACCAGGAAATGGGCCCACACCAGCCATAGAATCTGCTGGAGCCTTGACCCTGGACTTCCCAGCATCTGGAACTGTGAGAAATAAACTTCTGTAATTTTCTTTTTTTTTTCTGAGATGGAGTTTCACTCTTGTTGCTCAGGCTGGAGTGCAATGGCCCAATCTCGGCTCACTGCAACCCCTGCCTGCCAGGTTCAAGCGATTCTCCTGCCTCAGCCTCCTGAGTAGCTGGGATTACAGGCATGCGCCACCATGCCCAGCTAATTTTTGTATTTTTAGTAGAGTCGGGGTTTCACTATGTTGGCCAGGCTGGTCTCAAACTCCTGACCTCAGGAGATCCACCCCCTTCGGCCTCTCAAAGTGCTGGGATTACAGGCGGGAGCCACAGAGCCTGGTCAACTTCTGTTATTTAAAAATTACTGTTTATGGTATTTTGTTATCAGCTCAAAGGGACTAGAGACAGGAACATAGGTTTTGAGTAGAAAGAGGGTTTATTTCAAGCACATTGAATTTTAGGAGCCTATGGGGCTGCAGCTGGATGTTAGTCTAGACTCTAGGAAAGCTCTATGAACTCCAGTTTGGATTTAAGAGTCATTAGCTTACAGGCAGACATTGGTCTCAACAGTGATCTTTTCAGTGGAGTATGGGAAGAACGTGGCCTACAACTGAGCCCTAGAGGAATAACAAGGTTTAAAAGAGAGCTGGAGGAAGAGGAGCCTACAAGAGGCAGAGAGGCAGCCAGAGATAGGAGTGCAGTGCTGGCTCTGATTTCTGTGGGGTTTCTACAAGAGCAGCACTTAGAAACACTAGCACTCAGAGGTTAAAGGCACAGACTTGGGAGCAACTGCCTGGGTTTGCATCCTGGTTCTGCCACTTCCTACTTATGTGACTTTGGCAAAGTTATTTAATCTCTGTATGCTTCCAGCTTCATCTTTTAACAGAGGAATAACAATACTGTCAGGTATGGGCTTTGATTTCTCCCGCCTTAGAAGCTGATGCATTCGCCTGTTACAGTTTCATGGATATCGGTGGAAGACACAAGACTCGGCGAGAGGCAAAGGACTTCATTCCTCACGGTGCAGCAGGCAGCATGAGCCCCCGAGTCCCACAGGCCTGGATGGATGTGGTGCAGGCAGTAGGTTTGCACTGAGCTGAGGGGCACTGAGCTTAGAGGATCCACCTGTTTTATAACAGGTAGTAAGCAAGCTTGCTCTTTGTCCTGAGGGGATACAAGTTTCCTTGTTGCAAACAACCCCCAGAAAGGGCCTGGGGAAGGGGCAATCCAGGCTTTGCATGCTTGTCAAACCCAGCAGGAAGGCAGGAGCAGGAGCAGGAGCAGGAGCAGAGAGAAGTGCCTCGGGGGCACCCGCCTCACAGAGCTGCTGGGAAGATGAAAGGAGTGAAAATGGGCAAGTGCCACCAACAGTGCTCCGCACACATGTCCACTGTTGTTACTAGGCGTGGCAATGTGGAGGAAGGCAGGGCTGAAAACTGCATCACTTACATCCCAAATGGAAAACAGTAATTCAACAAATATGTACTGAATGCTTTCACCGCGCCAGGCAATGGCGATACAGCAGCCAACAGAACAAAGTCTTTGACCTCCAGGTGCTTACGTTTTAGTACAGAAAGACAGACACCAAATAAACTACCAGGGGAGCACACTGTACAGGGCCTTGTAGACCAAAATAAGGATTTGGAACTGCCTACGGGATGGGAAGCCAAAGGAAGTTTGCACAAAAACATGTCACAATCCGATTGAACAGGCTGTTGAGAGAACACACTTCAGAGATGGAGTGCTGTCGGAGAAAAGGTAGAGGCAAGGAGACCAGTTTAGAAGCTAAGACGAAGCCAGGCAAGGGCATGCCAGCTTGGAGTGTGTGGTGGTGGGGAGGTACTTGCCTACTTTGGCCTGTCACAGTCCAACACACAAGGGAAGAAGCCTTGGGAACACTCGGCAGTCAAGTAAGTGCACAGAGGAGCATCCGTTAACTGTCATCCTCAGGGGCTGCTTCCAGGTACTGGAGGTAGAAGCCAGGCAGCCACGGGGTGAAGATCAAGTAATTGGAATCAGCTGGTAGAAACTTATTCCAGAAGTTTGCCACAAAAGAAACAACTTAGGGCCGGGTGTGGTGGCTCACGCCTATAATTCCAGGACTTTGGGTGGCCGAGGCGGGTGAATCCTTGAGGTCAGGAGTTTGAGGCCAGCCTGGCCAACATGGTGAAATTCTGTCTCTACCAAAAATACAAAAATTAGCCAGGCTTGGTGGTGCGTGCCTATAATCCCAGCTACTCAGCAGGCTGACGAAGGAGAATTGCTTGAACCTGGGAAGCGGAGGTTGCAGTGAGTCAAGATAGCGCCATTGCACTGCAGCCTGGGCAACAGAGTGAGACCCTATCTCAAAAAACAAAACAAAACAAACAAACAAACAAAAACCCAAAAACAAGAAAAAAAAGTTCAAGGAATAACTTGCGATTTTCCAATTTTTTAAAAAACTTTTTAAGATTTAAGCACGCTTAAGTGCCAAAGGGACTACTGAGAGGAAGAGGCAAACCAGGCAAGGGAGGAAACTGAAGCAAAGCACCGAGGAGGTGGGAAAGGCTGGGATGCAGAGCGCAGGTGTGGGGTTCACAGTGATGTGAAGAATGCCCTTAACAGAATGAGAGAGAAGGGGAAAGACACCCTGTGTGGAATGCAAGTCGGTTTATAGATCTGGTAGTGAACACTCATTCTGGGAGACTGTGTCTGACAACCTCCGTATTCTCTGTGAAACCGGAAGCATGATGATCTCATATGGTTAAGGGAAGGGAGTTACAGATTTATGGATTATGGAGAATTTCAGAGATTTGGGAATTATTGGCTGAGAAACAAAACAAACGCAGCAAGGGATGGGTGAAAAGCACAAGAAAGAAAGAAAAGAGGCCAGGTGTGGTGGCTCACGCCTGTAATACCAGCACTTCGGGAGGCTGAGGTTGGAGGATCACTTGAAGCCAGCAGTTCGAGACCTGCCTGGGCAGCACAGTGGAGCCCCATCTGTACAAAAAAATTCAAAAAATAGCCAGGTGTGGGGGTGTGTGCCTGTAGTTCCAGCTTCTCGGGAGGCTGAAGTGGGAGGATCACTTGAGCCCAGGAGTTTGAGGCTACCGTGAGCCTTGATCACACCACTGCACTCCAGCCTGGGCGACACAGTGAGACCCTGTCTTAAGGGGAAAAAAAGAAAAGAAACAGGAAGGAAAGGGCGAGGCAGGACATATTTTTTATGGCTGAGCAAAAAGTGAGGGAGCCTGGGTGGCAGCCGGAGAGCTAGGGGCAGCAGCGACAGAGGAGGCAAGGCAGGAAAATGACACTTTGATAAGGTCAAGTGATAAGGACAGTGTCTGTGGTGCAGTAAAGGCAGCAGTTGAGTCTAGGGGAGGGTGGACGGTGAAGAAGTGAAGCTGAAAGATTTCGGAAGCAGAGGCACAAAATCAGCTTTTGGACAGATTGGAGTTCAGCAGTTGGGGAAGCTGAGAGCAGTGACACGGACCCAGCTGCTGGCCTCGTTTACCTTCGGGCTTATCGTCACCATTTAGAATGTCTCACCTTAGAACGCCTGGCACTGTTCCTTCTTGTACCCCCGACCCCCACTTAAAAAGTCAAATCCAAGTGGTATCTTTGGAGCCTCAGGCAGAGGCAACAGGGAACGAGGATTAATACACACAGGCCAAAGAATGGTGTTTCTCTCTTTTATTTAAAAACAGTGCTTCATTACCATGTGCAAAGGCTGAGGCAGTGCTCCTCCTTCGCTTAGAGTTTATAAAAGCCAGCAACATGATCAATAATTTATACACATGGAGAGTAATACAAAAAAATAAGGAATAAAAGCTAAAGATCTAACTACTCCGACCTTCACAATTCCAGCTACTTGATAATAATAGGAGTAACCCAATGAATACTGTATGGTCTGAAAGCTACTATACAATATGATTCTTAACGAGAAGGGAAGGGAATTAGAGACTGTCACAAAGCCCTGGGATGCTTCTCTGGAGTTAGCAGGGAAACAGGACCCTGGGCAAGCAGCTCGGGTATCCTAGGAAGTGATTCTGGGGGAGGCCGGGAGGGGACAGAGAAGGCTGGGTGGTCGATTACACAAGCATCCCATGTAATGCCCCCCTGCCCCAAGGTACCTGTTTTGCCATGGCAGTGGGAGGGGCTGGAGGAACAGCATGTTGCATGTAGGGATGGTCCGGTTCCTGCCATGGGGAAGGAGTGGGGAGAAGAGGAGAGGTTCTGTGGCATTTTGAGCCTTGCAAAGATTTGGACTGAAAAGCTCAGAGACTCAGGCAGGTCAGCCTGTCAGGGACAAGTACACTCCACCGGCTCTCTTCTCGCTTTGCAGCCCTAGCTTACGTGTGTCAGCCCCAGGTTTGCTCCAGCTATTCACAAGCAGAATATAACACAAGAAAAACAATTCATATCCCTTAGGGAAAAAAAGAGGATCAATTCATCACTCGATATATAATACAGCCAAAATGAGCTGCCAAAACAAGCACACACACAAATACCGTGAACAGAAAAATACAAGAAAATGACTAAGCTGGGAGTCCTGACGGGTTATGGACGTTGCTTAAAGCACTTATCAGTCCCCGGAAAAACCAAACCAAAACACATGTTTTAAAAATTCAAAAACTCATGTACCCCCTGGGAAACTGGTGTTGGTGACGAAGGGCAGGGGGTGGGGAGAGAAAAGAGAATCACTGTTCCCTTCTTGCTCGCCAGTGTGAGTGCAGTCCTCAGGTCGCTGGCATGGACGCAAGTGCCAGACAAGGAGGACCAAGTCCCTCTGCCGGTGGCCTCCTAAAAGGCAAGGCTTGAGTTTTGGCTGCTAAGCAGTTCTCTCCGTTACCAATCCCTGCCGACCAGCACTACCATGGCTGAATTGATCTACCGTTTTCCTGAGTAAACTGTAACTGGCTACAGTTTCGGTAACATGGAAAAGAACTCAGCTACCACAGCCAACTGCAACACTTCAGGAATCCCCTCCATCCCTGGGCTCCTCACTCCTAGTGCATCTGATCGAGGAATTTGACAACTTGCTGCAGTCTGGTCTGTAAGCCTTGTTTGCAAAGAAAGGTGCCAGGGACTCTACTACGCTCACCGAACCAGAGGGCACACGCTGGCTTAGGACACCCAGAGCCTACTTGGAAAGGGCCCTGTTTCATGCTCTAGCTCTTGGATGGCTATTGCCTGGCCGATCAGTAAAGCAAGTATGAAGGAAGTACACAGGAAAAGGAAAGGGAGGGAAGAGGCTTTTGGACAGTAACATTTCCAAAAAAATATAGTGTTTTATGCAACAGAGAATCAAGTTTCACTGTGTATACTACAAATGGTCAAACATTTTCAAGAGCATGACAAAATAAAAACACACAAATTTACGTCTGATGTTCACCTTGCCCACTATTTTTTTCCTATCTTAAAACAGTGCAAACAGGTAACTTATGCTTTTAAAACACCACGACCCCTTCCCCACCCCCCAAAGTCCCTTTCCTCCTAGTATCTGGGGGAAAAAATCTGCAATTCTGCAAATGTCACTGTGCTAGAGGGTTGCAAGCAGCAGAGAACTGGCTGAACTTGGCAGAAGGGGAGGGCTCGCCAAAGCTTCCCCTTTTCCCTCCTTAAACATCTAAGTGCTTTCCAGTCCGTCCCTTGGTTGGCCCTGTTCTCCTGCCAGAGGGAAGGGGGCTCATCATGCCCTTCTTGCATATCCTTGGGGTTGCTTCCGTCCCTGTTTGATATCAGTCTCCCTCATGTCTGGAAGCTATGTAACTAGTCACGGGATGGTAGTGATGAACCCACTTCTCTGCTGGATCTCTAGTAAAGCATAATTCTAAGCTAAGAGCAGTTCAGCCCCTGAGGAGTCACACATTTGAGGAAAAGCTGCTACCGATGATTTCGATCGTCTAGATTTCCACTAGCTCCCCTCAGACTAAAAGTTGTGCCCCAGTCCACTTCTTTCTCAAAGAAAAAAAAAAAATGTTGGCTCAATTCAGACTGTGGCTGTTGGAGGATGATGGTGGTAGTAGGTTTTGTGAAACCCGAGAGGCTGACAAATGGTGAATCACAATGGCTGATCTGAGTTAATGGAAATTGAACTGAAGAGACACAAGGAATTCTGGAAAATGCCTTTGGGCAGCTCTCTGGGCTAAAAGAGGGACGTGGAGATAAAGGTTTTCACTAGAGGTCTCCTTTAAGGAGCCCAGCTTCCAAGAGTACAGAAAGTCCAGGTCATGAACTATAGTAAAGTTGAAAAAGAATCATGCATGTGATTCAGCATCGGTGAGTTTTCTGGAATTATCAGCCAGCATCCTCTAACAAACTCACGAAATGCCAGACTCCTCTGACTCTCTTAATACAGTGAGAACCAGAGTCAGGAACAGACAAACAGTGCTGCTTTGAGCAACCTGCCTCTGGTGAAGTTGACTGTACGGAGTCTCAAAGTTCAAATGGTGATGGCGAGGTTGATACTGTGAAATCTAGATGCTTGTAAGAGCCCCAATTCTCAGTGTTGACACTGAAAACCAAAGACCCTTTCATAAAAAGCAGAACTCCATCTATTCTTTCTTAGAAAAGGGAGCTGGAGGAAGCGGTGTTAAACACCATCCCTGGAAATGCAGCAGAAACCACTGGAAAGCACAGAGCTTGCCTTTGGAGGCCTCAGCCAGAACCAGCTGAACTGAGATGCACTCAAGGTGCCTCAAGCTCAAGATTCTGCCTCTCTTAAAAGGTCTGTGGGAGCTGCCTTCTCTACCTTTCCTATTATCCTTACCTCTTCCTAGGAAAAAAGAAGAGAAAAACACTTAAACTCATTCTCCTATTCTCCCCTGCTAGGGATACAACCATTTAGAATTTGGCCTAGTCTCCATTGAGTACGTGGCTTGCCATCTTTTGGGAATGGCCCCTTTGTGATCATGACCTCAAACTTTTGTTTTTTCAGTCAGCTAAAGTTCTCCCTCAAAGCAAAAGCAAAAGCAAAATCCTCCCTGCCCCCATTCCCTAGAACTGTGAAAGCCCGCATCCCATTCCCCGCTCCTCTAACTAAAATATTTATATACATACAACAAAAATTGTCTTAACAGCAACAAACCAAACTTTGGCTTGGGGTGGGGGGATCCTTAAAAATGCCCAATGGACTGGGCCGTTGGTGTCCCCTTAGTCTCCGTCCTCCTCCCCAGGATGAGTAATAATTGCATCGAGGCCTCTAGCTTCCTTGACATCGCCCCTAGTTTCAGGCACAGCCTCTCTCCCAGTTATGAGGCGAGACAGGATTCCGAAGGGGGAGAGGGTATGTATTCTACGCGACAGGCCAATGCCCTCTCAGACACATCACTCTGCTTACAAAGAATGCTTGATGCTGTCGTAGGTCAGTCATTTTAATTCAGGGACATGAGTCAGTTATCAGTCAAGAACATGTGTGGAGGCAGGAGTTAAAAAACAAACCCAAAACAAACCCATAACAAACCAGAAGCTCCATGTCTCTGAATTACTCCCTTTAGCAGCTGTCCCTTGGGTGAAAGGTCACCCTAGTACCAATGTGAATAGACCAGGGAGCCAAAAAGACCGTGCTTTTCTATTTCCTAATGCCTTCATTTGGGAAATGCTGTAGGACACTTGCTTTGATCAGTTCTATCTAATAGCTAGAAGAGAAACTCTCTCTCCTACGTTGATAACACAGAAAATTACAGCCAGATGGCAACGGCAGTGACTCACTGCATGACTCTTCCTGGCGATACAGAAGACCCTTGCCATTTCAGACCCTCCTTCCAATATGGGAGGGCAGCAATCTCAGGGCCTCCGCATTTTATGTCCTGTAGTGTTAATGTACACAAAGTGGTCCGGGTGCTCAGCTGGGTGTTTTTGGAGGACAGTGAGAAGCTTGGCAGGACCGCCACAGGGCTCAAGACTGTGGATAGAGAAGTGACTCATAAAGGCTCTGGAAGATGAAAATTCCTATGGCTTTGGAGCAAGTACAAAGTGCCTCTGCCTGCCCTTCCATGTCCTCATCACCAAAACTTCCAGGGACTGCTGACCTAGGACCTGGTACTCTCTCTTTCCCCAGCAGATTCTTTATGCTGTTTTTTAAACTTTGTACTTTCTAAGGCAAGAAAAAAGAAAGAAATACCAGATCTTCTAATACTCCTTTTCTCTTCCTCACCCTCTTTAATGGCTGTGAACACTTTGTACTTTTAATCCTCAAGCGGTGCCCAGACATCTGGGGGAAATCTGGTCACTGGCTTATTCATCTTTCTGTCCCTGGGTCCTGAATTCCTGAATCTTATGGACATGAGAGCAGGATGTTAATAAAAGAATACATGAGCTAAGCTGTGGTTCAATTAAAGGAGGAGAAGCCCAGAAAGAATGCTAAGTTGCAGGAACAAAAAGAAATGATCTTTTTCATACTCCAGAGTTCACTCCGAGATCGGTTTCCTAATGAGGTGTTTATTATCCACAGTCTGAGAGCACGTTTGGAAATATCAATACTATAATTCCAAAAACGATGCCAACTGTCTCAGGCTGTGTGTGTAAGATGATTGTAAAAAGAATGGAGAAGACAGGAGGGAAGAGGAGAGGAAAGCGTCTTTTTAATTCTCCTGCTTTATGAGCACAAATTCCTATCTATCAGCATGTGGATTCCAGCCACAGCCAACCAGAATTGCCTGTCAAAAGACCAGAAACTCAGAAGACTAGAAGAATATCCTGTTGCGGAAAGATCTCTTCCACTTCTGCTCGCCCCCAGCCATTCAGCACCAGGTACACTTTGGTAATTCTGTCTGCTGATTTCTGATCAGATGCATTGATCAGCTCCTAATGTCTCTCCTTCCTCCTTGACTGCCTCTTCCGTGATTGATAGAATAAGCTAAGCACGGACGTACAGACATGGAAATGCATTAATTTTTTTTTTTTCTTTACCACAGTTTAAAAAAAAAAAAAGAAAAAAATGCACAATCTTTGGAACAAAAGAATTAAAGGCAGAAATTTAAAGGAAAAATACATATTCAAAGAACATAGTGAGGTATAAAAAAGTATTCTTTCTTTTTTTGTGTTTTTTTTTTGTTTGTTTGTTTTTCCTCTTCATCTTGCTATAGAGTTCCTCTACTAGTAAATATTGCAATAGCCAGGCCTCATGAACTGGGGGGCTGTCCCATTTGCAGGGGTCTCACGTCACTTCAGTAGGGGGCAAATCGGCTGTAGCCACCTCGGTATAAACTCGCCTGCAGTAATTAAAGAGATAAAAATAATTAAAAGGTTGATGAGAGAAGCATTAACAGTGAAGAAAAATGTCCAGAGAGGGATCTGGAAACACAGCCTCCTTCAAAGCCTCAAAGGAACTGATCAAGCATTGCCTTGTGCAGTAAAGTCAGAAACCAACTTCTGCTTGTGAGGTGCTCACACCAGAGCCCAACACATTTACTGCTGACCTGATATTCTCAAAGAGAGTATGACGACATTTCATTTCATCATTTACATGAATTAGCACAGAAGGGAAACAATATACAGTTGAAAACTAGTTCTGCCAAGAGTGTGATTTTTAAAAGCACAGGTTTTTGTTTACCTTGATACAGCCTATAATCCTGGTGGAAAACACATCCCCAGTTTCCCCTTCTCACATATGACCCATCTGCAGTGCACGTTACTTCCGACACGATCCCTGCCATGTGCGGTCACAGCCCATGTTTGAGATGGTGCTGCATCTAAACCTGAGTCAGCCTTAATAAAGTCTAGTTCCTCTATCATCTACAAAGCACACCAACTAGGCTGTTTCTTGACATATTCACATTTATATATCTAGCTGGGGTTTTAACTAGGCTTTATTCCTTTATCAAATGACTTTATCTAATGGCTTATCTCTTTCAATTACAAGTTTCCCAGGAATGTATCTTTCTCAGGTCATTCTTTTAGCATAGGACTTATATCATTTTAGGACAAAATAAAACCTCAGGAACTTCCACCACTGCCTTTATATTGTAATGCTCTACTTCACTTACAAACATATATTCCCTCAGGGCCCCCTATTACTTCCTTCCACAAATCTTCATCAGTAGAAATCTGGTGTGAGAAGTAACTTCCTCATATTCCTTTAGGTCTTACATTTTACACTTCTTTCTGTCTCCTTTTCAAACAACTCTGCCATGTTCAGAGGCAGCTGCCCAGTTGCATTTTGAATTAGAGAGCAAGGCTGGCAGAGGTGTCACTGTGGAACGGCCTACCTTTGTTGCAGCCTGTGAGTCCTAATCACTGAAACTGGAGGCACCGAAGCCAACACAATAATGCTGCAGTGAGGTGGTTGGTCAGAAGAAATTATGCTAGTTCTACAGACTTCTTCGATACTTTATCAAAAACACTATATTTTGCCACAGTTGTTATCAATAATCAATGAAAGCGTTCACTTGGGAATTTCTAGTACTATCTACCAGAAGGCTCAGGAAGAGCAGAGACATCCTTTAGATTTGTATTTGAAACTTAGGTTTTTGAAAAGCTTACTGTGAATACTACAGCCTTATGCTCCATGCTCCTTTCCCAACACCGATAATGAAACGATGCCACAGGTATGCACTCAACATTTGAACCAATAGAAAACACTCGCCAGTTCCCCTATTACTCTCACAAATGATGCCACTGCTCGGGGCACACTATCAGTGGTCATTCCTTTCTGCTGCCCTTAACTAGGCCATGTGGCTCACACTACAATAACATACAAATAAAGAGGGTGCCATGAATAGATCTGTGTGGCTTTAATACCTTGATGGTGGATGAAAGGCTAAGTTTACTACCTCCCTAGATCTTCTGTAGTCTATGGGTAAAAGAAGGGGTGAAATGGTTTTATAAAACAATGGTATATTATATACTTACCACAGCGCCAACTCCATAGCTAGCGGCAGGGGCAAGGGCATGGTAGGGGTCGGCTGTGTACACCCTGCCATAACTGGAAAGAAGAAACACAATCAGACAGATAAAGAAAAGTGTGTGATCTAAAAAAATTAAAGGGATTACTGTGCTAAAGACTTGTGAGTCACTTGGTCTTGGATTATCATAAGGAAACTAGAATTACAAGGAATAGGAAAAAACCTTTCTATTTCTACTCCCAAATGCAATAACTGAAAAAATCTGAAGTACTTCTATAAAATGGAAAAGAAAGGAATTGGAGATGAGGAAGAGAGGGACTGGAGTCAAAGCCGAAGAAGAGATGAGAACAAGAAAGAGGGAGCGGAGGACAGAGTTGGTGCCTTGTGCTTTAGGCATGACAAAGGCCATCGAGAGGTCTGCAGAAAGCCCAGGCTGGCAAGATGCCCGATGTGCTAAGAGCTGCTGTGGAAACGGTGAAGGGAGGGAAATGGGTGACATTTTGGGATGGAACAGCTCTCATGCATCCCAAAGCTCATCTCTGCCTCTGTACATACCCGTCGCTGTAAGCGGCTGCAGCGGCTGCAGCAGCGGTGGCTGCGGTTGCAGTAGCAGGCTGTGCATATCTGTAGGCTGCATATCCACCCTACAGGAGAGAAGAGAACTGACTTTACAGATACCTCTCCCCCCAGGTGTACAGAAAAACACACACCCGCCCACACACAGACGTACATACATGTAGACACAGGGACTGACACAAACATAGACACACACATGGGAAAAAAATGTTTCAAACTGCATCAGTCTGCATGTTATTATTCCTCCAATAAAAAATTAAGCCCTATGATATGCAAGGATTTGCTTTCCAATTTGTGACAGTATTAAAAGTAAACTTTGGTAGTACCTGTTAAATACAAGCAATGAAGATATGATTTTGGATCTGTCTTACTTCACAGTCTTTGTTGGAACTTTCAAAAGCAAAAATATTTACAGCAAGTTGGGAGAACTCTGACAAGAAATATAAATTATGAAGTTAAAACATATGAAAACTGTATGTGTTGACTTCAGATTCTCTAATGTGTTCTTGGATTGATTCATTACTAAGAGACCACAGCATGTAACAGAAACCTCTGCCCCATCCGGCCTAGCATGTTTGCCAAGAAGCTAAGATAATCAGGCAATATTTAGAAGGAAAAACAGTGTAGATCAGGGGTCAGCAAACTTTGGCCTGTGAGCCAATGCAGCTTGCCACCTGTTTTTGAAGATACTTGTGACAGAGACCAATGTCCTACAAAGCCAAAAATATTGACCACTTGGCTCTTTATGGGAAGTCTGCCAACTCAGATGTACATTTCATACTTGAGCAAATCAGTTACAGATTTCTGAGGATTCTTTGGCTGGCTCCAAATAGATCAGGAACCCTGCTTCTAGCATTTAACTGCATTTTCCTTCCCTAAAAGGTTTTGAGATTCTTACATATTAATCTTACAGTAGACTCTGAGCTTTTCTTCCAATGGTCCAAATATCCTTTCAGTCCTAAAGAATTTCAAACCATCATATCCTTCTATTTCGCCTCAGTTTAGGCAACTCAAATACACAAAAGAGAAGCATGTATTCTTTCAGAAAGCATTTCAAGAGACAATCACAACAACAAATGCCACATGAGACAGGATAATTTAAAAAGTGGCAAACTCTACTTCTTATTATTTTTCTTTTCCCTTCTAGAATTTATCTATTTTACCTAAACCTAATTCAGATGCAAATTTTTATTACTGGCCTTTCACTATCAAAAACAACTATGTTCAACTGGCCCAACTAAATATCATTTCAGTAGTGAACAATAGCATGAACATTTTATTTCTGTGGATAAAATGTGCCCATTTCTCATGGATATCTGAAGGTTTTTGCCCTGTGTTTTCTACTTTCTATTTTTTCAAATGTTCGATTTTTTTCTAAATCTACAACAGAAATTTCAAATTTACTTCTGTATCATTTCTTGGGATTGAGAACAACTATTTTCTAATGGGATCCCTGCTCTTCTTCACCATCTTATGTGGCAGGTGCTAGCTTGCTTCTTTTATTTCTGTCACACCTTAATTAGAAATACCTATAATTTCTTATGAGCTTCTAAAGCCTTTTGCTTCTTTCTTATATAATTTTTGCTTTCTCTAAATGAAGAAACTGCACTGTGAGGGGAAATTTATTCCTGCTCTTCAAGTGTATGCTGCTTGAACTCAGGATAGTTTCAAATGTACTTTAAAAAATCCCTGACTGGCTTTCAGTGGTTATACATTATTCCTCCTTTGTTTTTCAAATGAGTGACTTAGAAAGTAAAATTTCCTTCCTAATCACAAACCCTTCTAGAGATATATGAAGACTAATTAATATTGCCAAACACTGACAATGAAATGGTAATGAATGGGAACATGGCAAGAAGCACCCTTGGGGCCCATTTCTGATCAACATGGTTCCTCGGAATTCTAGCCAGGTCTATGGAAATGGGCAGGCCAGACAGATCTGGGCAAAGCTGTACATCCTGGCCACAACATAATTTAACTAAAGTATTTCTTTACCTTTTTTTTTTTTTAAAGCATTTGTTAAACAAAGCAAACGTTAATTACAGTTGGAATTTTAACACTAAAATGAGCCCTAGTAATTTTTCATTATAACTAGAGGTGGTTCCATTAGTTTAGAATTTGTTTGCTAGTGTAAAGTTAGAGCAGGGCTATTTAGTAAAACTTCTTTGCAAACATTATACTCTTTATAATGCAAGCATTATACTCTTTAGTATTACTCCAAACATCAGAGTAACATTAAAAAATTTTTAAAGTTAAGGTAATAAAAGCAGTTACAGCCCAATTCGTGTTTACCTAAGTAAAAACATTAAAAACTGAAGTCTTACACCATACGGCAGAGGTATGAATTCTTGCAAAGGGATATTGAGGTTCAAAAGTACTCATCCAAGGGCAGGTTTCACACCTGACTCTCAGGAAGACTGAGTGAGGTACTACTGGAGGTACAATCTTGAGTATTCTAGCAAATCATGGCTTTGAGCTGTATTCTACCCATTCTGGAAAAAACAGGTTCTAAGTGAGGTTGCTGGCAGAATCAGTTTCCCCTCATTTTCCTAGGCCTACAGGAAGCCATTGGAACCGTGGCGGTTTAGGAGTAATGTTACTGCTAACCAAAACAATTCAAATGGATCAGACTATGGAAAAGAATGTTCCTTCCAATCCTGAAGGAGATGGGGAGAATCTATCTGTAGCAGTTTCCTTCTTTTATAAGTCAACTCTGACTTTGAAGTTTAAACCTGATGAAGTTCGCTGATTTTCAAAACAGCGAAGAACTGTTTCTTCAGAACAGTTCTGTTCTGAAGAAAACAGAACAGGGTTGCAAATATTTTACTGAAAACAAAAGGCTGGAGAAGAATATCAGCATTAAGAAAAAACACATTAATAGTTTTTTTTTTTTTAAAGCAGATGACTTTAACATGATTATTCTCCTAATTACTTTATAATAACGGCATTACAGAGAAATCTTTAAAAGAACAACTATTTTAGGATAAATAGGCAATATCCTACTAAACTAACTTGGTAATTCACTAATGGCTACTCCAAAAGTAGAAAAATTAATTGTGTGTCATGGATGTATTCCTCTCTCTTTCTCTCTCTCACACACACACACACACACGCTTACTCGAAAGTATTTCTGCTGCTTTATTCAACAAAACATATCATAAAATGTAAGACAAAGAAAATTCAGATATATTTATTTCTATTCCAGATTTCAAAGTGCATAGAAATTTCAGGCTGAGAAACCATTTTTTCAACTTTCACTCTTACTAGCAAATCTAAAGGCTTTTATAAAACATGAGAACAAAGTGCAGTTTGAAACACCAAGGTTTTCATTACTGTTTCTTAAGTTTTTCAAAAAGAACAAGGGTGGGAAGGAGGAGGAAGAGACAGGGTTCAGGCGTGGGGAGGGATATGGCGCCACATTTATTAATCACATTAAAAACTAAGCATGCCAACATCTGGAGCTAAAACAACCAGCAAAATCACCACGTTCAGACTCGTATTGGCTAACTCTATCTATCCCAGCATTCTCTTGGGACAGCGGTTTGCCCTAGGCTCTACCACAAGCTCGGTGAAGTACACAGCCTCAATTACTAGAGCGTGCAGCCACAACGACCTGGTATTACGGAAACAGTCAGTCACCACTTGAGTTAACATTCCATACCCTAACGACTGGCCCCTCCCCAGCCCAAAGAAATAGTCAATCTTGCCCACCCTAGCCCTGGCCCACACCACAATGTTAATAATTATAACAAGCAGTAACCCATCTGTTATATCAGAGAAGGGAACAGAGACTCCACTGAGAGATTTAGAGTGAGATGTTAACATTTCTTCAGCTGACTGCACAAACAAACAAACAAAAAAAGAGGAGAAATAATTCATTTGGAGATATGAAGTCATGAAATAGCTGATGTGTATTGCTTTTAACCATGCACTGATGCAAAACTGAAGCAACCATTAATAATAAAAATTAAAAAGGACATATGTATTTACACACAATCAGACCTGTTTGATCTGAAGCAGTTTGCAGATTCTATCTGTGTGTGATTTGAAATAAAACAAAAAATGGGGATTAGCATGGCCACAGCACACCCTAATGTAGGAGGGCACACACGGACGTCTTTTTGGAACTCTGATAGCTGGATAAATTTGGCTTGGCTAAGCTTGATTCAGATACACACATGCCCCTTTAAAAATAATTATTCTTATTCCTTCGCAATTCATTCTGAATGACACCTGGTATCCCCAGTGGGGCTGTCCAATGCTCCATCGCTCCCCTATTCAACCTGCCTGACACTGGCAATATAATTCAGTCCTGACCCACAGCACTCACATGTATGCTTGTCCTCTGTCAACAACCGTATATTCTAGTCCACAGCATTCTTCTAAAATATTTCCTGTGTTTAGGAATTTTACTTTTTCACATATCTGTAACATATCTCTGACTTCAAGTTCCAGCTTCTTCAAAGGAAAATGCCTTTTAAAAGTTGGCTTTAAGATCCTTTCCAGTGTTTTCTGCAGTTGTTAAAGTCTCAATTTTTCATGGCTCAATGTCATCTCCTAGGGCTTTTCTACTCTGCTCTGAACCAATTTTATCACCTAATTAACTTTACGATGTTGCCACGTTGACCATATGATCTTTCGGCACAGTTTTGTAGCTGTGTTTTAATCTATTGCAAAATACAATAGAATATAATCCCTCCTATATCTGACCTTTATCTGCATATTTATTAGTTTAATCTCACACTGGTAGACTTTTGCCTTGTCTTGATTTTAACCTAGCCCTTAATTTTATTATATTTTTGTTTTAGGTTTACATTAAAACAGGACTTTGGTGAGCATGTGATGTCAAGACACCTTCTTTCTACCCGGAAGACAATGACATTATGTGACACTGAGGAGGAGAGTGTGTATTTCAAGACCAGCAGACAAAATGAAAGCTTGTTACCTACATGTAGTGTATAGATCAATAGAGCAGGAGGGTTGGGACATGGCAGCAGGTGGGGTGGGTAAGGAATGGCCGGTGTGATGCTTAAAATCACTACAGCAGAGCAGAGATGTATTCCAACTAGCGTGGGTTTAATGCTGGGCCTCCAGGAATCACTTTACTTATCCTTGGATGATTCTAACTCCCTCTTTTTCCTCACCACCTCCCCACCCCTGCTAAGAACCATGGTTCTAGGAGATATTATAGAGTTCTTTGGTGGCAAAATGGCATCACTGATTAAATGTGAGTAACACAGAAACTTACAATAATGGTGATACTGTCACTGCTTTTGATTGAGGTCTATCTCCTTTGAAAAGTACTTATGAAAAAAATTTTAAAGTATTTAAATTTTATCTTATTATTATTTAACATTGGGGTTAAGGGGAAAAATTGCTATGATCAACTTGATGTCTTCCACCTATTATTTCTATGGTAGATGAGAGATGATTTTCAATAAATCAAACCTTTCAAACATTATTATTCCACATCTCCCCAAATTAGTTCATTTCCAAAATCTTGCTGGGTAGCCACATAAATAAACTGGATTGTGAAAAGCCATCGACTATTTTCTTTCTCCTAGCATCCAGCTATCAGCAATCCTTCTAACAAGTATGCTATTATAAAAATGAACTCACTGATCTTCTCGGGTGAAAGGAGAAGAGGCCAAGGGAAATGCATGTCTCATTGCTTGAGTCCCGTATGTCTAGATTTTTAAGGCAACTTCAAACTTACATAGCAGCACAGTCCAACTACTACTGATATTTCACTACAGGGCCCAAGGTGGGATTCAGGAATCCTATTTGTACAGTTCTACTTCCTCTTTTTTCTCTTTTCTAAATTTATAGTAGTAAGAAAATGTCCTTAACTGCTAAGATCTAAATATAAAAAAACAGTTTAAATACCACAGGTAAATGTGACTGACAGATTAAAAGAGGTGGCAGTGATAGGACAGTGCATATTACACAACTGGCTGGGATATGTGTCAAGAGGACAGGAGCACTTTTGGAGGAAGTGCCATTATGTACGGAATGTGACTGTGGGCACTGCTGAGGTAGCAGGGCTTAGATCACACGCTCACAAGTCTTGATTGTCCAAAAAAGCCTCTGTTCCCATCTCTAACGTGGAGCTGGAATGGTTAGTATAATTCAATTTTTTCACTGCAATCCACAATCTGATTGATTGGCAGGTCACACTGGCACTCCTACCTGAGGTATTTTAGCGCTAATGATTGGTTCCTGTAAGACTATTCTATAACAGAACACAGGAAGAGCAGTTCAAAAAACACAGCTGTGGAAGGAAAACAATCATACAAAAAGCCCGCTAAGGGGCCCACCAGCCTTTTCTTTCCTTTGGATGCAAGCATGCTTTTCACAGGAGGTGAATTAGGAGCAGTTTGTTATCCCATTTAAAAAGTGAATCAGGGCGAACTATGCCTTTTCTACTGGCCAAAAAAGAAGAGGGAGGGGTGGATACATAATCTAGCTGCCACACTCCCAAATCCTATCACGGTGGGTCTCTTTACAAACTAGGAACACAACTGCTAGATCAGTTCTCCAGAGAGGAATGTGCCATAAAAGAAACAGAAAGAAAATGGCTAGCAGGAATCACTGTCTACGAATGGGACAGTGAAAGGGATTACAAAAACTTTGCACAATTAATAGCCTAAATTCACTTAACTAAGCATAACCAGCAATTTAAAATCTTTTCCCTCGTGTCTTCTCTTCAAGCTCCAATTCGGTGCACTTTTTATACTAAACTCTCTATTCCTTCTATTTCTAAGATGCCTTTCGGAGGAAATAAGAACTAAATGTATACTGACAGATTTCCATAGATGAGAAATGTACGGAGAGAAGCAGCACAAACTCAAAGGCACAATGACAGCTTTTTGTTGTCTGTGTGTTTCTGAAGAAGTATTCTTTGCTCCCTCACATGTGGAATATAGAATACGCAGTTTTAAAAGTGACAGTTGTATTAGGCCTAACTCAGTAGTTACCTCATATTCTTGCTTCTCATGTGTGGGCGTGGATGTTATTTCAGCACTAGTGACCAACTTTTTTTCTCTAAGTAACTCTGCTTTAAGGTAAGAACTAAAAAATAATAACATTACTATCAATTACTTTCATTAACAAGGGGCCACCGGTCAAAAAAAATTATTTCAGCAAAATCACGGAATTACTTGTGTTTAGCTCAGCAAGGTAATCCAGTTAGTAGATTTAAAAAAAAAACAGAAAAATAAAAACGAGTATTTTAGTAACAAGAACAGAAAAATCATGTGTCTCAAAATCTTACATTATAAAGTAAGGAAATAAGAGAACTGTTAAAAAAAATTGGGTTGGTTGACTTAACAAGGTTGAAGTAGACAAGTCTTTTTTTTTTTTTGAGACGAAGTCTAGCTCTGTCACCCAGGCTGGAGTGCAGTGTTGTGATCTCGGCTCACTGCAACCTCTGCCTCCAGGGTTCAAGTGATTCTCCTGCCTCGGTCCCCCAAGTAGCTGAAACTACAAGTGTGTGCCACCACGCCTGGCTAACTTTTGTATTTTTAGTAGAGATGAGTTTTGCCATGTTGGCCAGGCTGGTCTTGAACTCCTGACTTCAAGTGATCTGCCCGCCTTGGCCTCCCAAAGTGCTGGGATTACACACATAAGCGACCATGCCCGGCCAAAGTAGGAAAGTCTTTTTTTTTTTTTTTTCTTTTTTGAGACGGAGTCTCGCTCTGTCACCCAGGCTGGAGTGCAGTGGCACAATCTTGGCTCACTGCAAGCTCTGCCTCCCGGGTTCATGCCATTCTCCTGCCTCAGCCTCCCGAGTAGCTGGGACTACAGGCGTCTGCCACCACGCCCGGCTAATTTTTTGTATTTTTAGTAGAGATGGGGTTTCACCATGTTAGTCAGGATGGTCTTGATCTCCTGACCTCGTGATCTGCCTGCCTTGGCCTCCCAAAGTGTTGGGATTATAGGCGTGAGCCACTGTGCCCGGCCCAAAGTAGGCAAGTCTTAATAAGACAGAAATAGATTGTATTTAAGAAAAAAAAAATCCCCAAATAAGAAACACGTTAGAGAAAAAAACTTGATTTAAGAAATAATCCAAATGGAAAATCTTGCTCTAATAGATCAGATTTCAAGAAAACAAGTTAAATAACAAAGATGAGTTTCATGAGAATATGAACACTAATGTATATGGGAGATGTACATGCGACCATCATATTTAAGTATGTGTATTTAGAAATGTGTAATCTGGTGTAAAAGTAGGATAGATTCCCCAGTTCTCAAGCTTCATTGTGAACATAGGAAAAAAGATATCTTTCATTACTTGCTGAAAATATTTTGAGGAAAGAGGTGGATTTTAACTAAAGTTCAAAGAGAGGTAGTGAAATATGGACTGGTTGGGTTTTATGCCTGACTGTATTAATAATTTATGTAGTTCTGGGTAAGTCTCTGAGAAATATATCTATAATTTAGGAGGTTGGACCAAATCATGGCTAAGGTTCCTTCAAGTAGTTATTAAATTAAGGCATACCTTACAGGCCTACTCTAAGTAGTATGCATGAGTCACCTGTACCTCGAAGAACTGTATTATCTCATCTCTACTTCCTGCAAAACACAAAACCTCTGAGTGCATTCTGAAAGTACATTAACTTTTTTAGGTTGCTTGAGAATCTCTGGTAGACTGTGCAAACAGTTCACTAAAAAGGTCCTCTTACTGATTTTGGAAAGTAAGGGTGGAGAAAGCATTTCTAGACAATTTTAACCAATCCCCACACAATCATTTCATGCTGACAAGTTTTTCTTATAAAAAATTTTCCCTTGATGACTTGAGTGACTAAATCAAGCTTGCATTCAGAAAAAGTCCATCTGGAGAGGTCATAATAAAATACTTCAAAACTCAAAAATTTCTAGTTTGTCAATTATATCACTTTGTCCATATTTTAAATAATACGTGACAAACCAATCACGGAACTTTAGTGATAGCTAGACAGTTTAAATAATGGAGTACATATTAATATGGCTAGTAGAATCAGCAAATCTTCTATGATAGTCAAATGGCTGTAAGAAGAGTCTGGGTTGCTGATTATGTTACTCATTTCCCCCAATGGCTCTTAATAACTAAATATCTGGAGTTTTCTCATTACTACACACTCTTTGCTGGCATCGGTTCCTTATTTGGCTATCACAAGGTCATATTCTCTCAAAGTATGTAAAATAGGAAAATGTACAGTTCAGAAAGCTTATTAACCTCTACATAAATCACAGCTCTAATGATCTAAAGAGGGATGTGAAATGAGAAGAAAAGCAGAAAAGGGAAAGAGCTGGTTTAAGGCTAAGCTGGTCCTGTTATTTATGTATGCAAATGACACGACAATCGTAAAAGACTTTAAACCTGCTGATCATCTCACAAGTAAATTAATGATCCACAGAACATCTGTGGGTATAGGGAAGGGAAAAGAATATGTCCAGTAGACTGACCCTTGCAATGATCAGGAAACCCAAAGGCTTAGTTTTTGCACCCAGGGGCAAGCGCAGTGGCAGAGAAGCATGCTTGCATTCTTAAATATATAAATATATATATATATATATCCACAAGGAAAAAGAAAATAAAAATTAAATAAATTAAAAGGAAAAAAACCAAACCAAACCAAAGAAACAGAAAAAAAAGGCTGGCTTGTCAGGGGATGGGGTCGAGAAGGCCCCAGTGTGTGTACTTACATAGAGGTCAGCACCGTAAAATCCGTCCTGGTAAACCACACTGCAGAAAATCCACACAAAAACAAAAACAAAAAAAACAAAAGAACAGAAACACATTCCGGTTATTGAGGACGGCAGCATGCACATGCGCTCTACACAGGCAGGTGATGTATGAATACATAACCTGGGCTTGGGGCCTCGGCAACTTGGTGAGAAAATGTGAAAGTGCACACGAAGGTTACACAGCTCCGGGACATGCGAGGAGAGGGAAAGGTGTGCAAAACTGGAATGCGCAACCTGGATATTCGGTAATTAAAGTAGGATTCACACAATAAAAAGCACTCCTGGAAGAGCCTATTTTATCTATCCAAAATCTGCTGGCTTGGAAACAACTTTTTGTATATGGAGTATTTTAAAAAATCAGCTTGCCCTAGGAGGAAGTTTCTTTTTAAAGAGCTTACAAAATAGGGTGGGGGTGAAGAGGAGTTTAACATGAAAAACTGAACCCAAAGAATTCCACTAGGGCAGGGCCTGTATGCAAAGTACGTTTTTAAATTACGTTTAAGTTTTTTGTTTTCAGTATTGTAATAATACGTAAATGTTTTTCTGATATCCATACATCACCTGCTTTTTACCCTGCACATTAGACATGCGATAAGATTTGGCTGATCACACAAGCATGCAAAGTATTATTATTCAGCATTTTAAGAACCAATGCAACACCTCAGAAAAACAAGTCAATCAATTCTGACCAAAGTAAACAGAGAAATGTAATTAAAAAAAAAAAACACAACCAAAAATACCCACAATGCATTGCTTTCACAAGCAGAGATAATGAGCTAAAGGTTAAGGTGATTGGTCCAAGGTCCAAGAATTGAAAGGTGCAGTGGGGATCCCAGATAGTAACAATATAATCCAGAGTGGGAAGGAGTAACTGGAAGATTTTAAGGGTTCTTTTTTGACCATAAGAGTATTCATGGAATTCTGAAAACTACAATTGATAACTGAAGTTCTGGGCTTGATCAAAGATCGCCCTGTCTTATTTAAAAGAATAAAACTGAGAAGGTAGCTGGTTAAGAATAGAAGGTTTATTTTCCTGTTTAGATAATGAATTTGTAGCAAACAGACAATGCATGACTTTTTCTTAAAAAAAAAAAAAAACCTAAGCAACACTATATTCTTAAATACAGATTTCCAACCTTTTGAGGTACTTTTGTGCATACAGACTTCCCCAAAAACATTATTTTGGGACCAAAAGACATGGAATAGCAGTAGAGATAAAAGATAAAACTTTCTTCTTCATCTCTGTTAAGTCAAGATCAGATTGTTTTAATTTACATGCTTATTGGTTATTCAACTAAAAAGCTGGAAATTTTCACCACTACCTTCTCTGTTACAATAAACAAGCTGACAAGTAAAGTCATCAAATCATATTTTTAACTTGAATATGAAATAACCTGTTTCTTACAGGTAGGTGTAATGTTTCTTAATTCTATTTCCAATGACATTTGGTTGTATTTACAGGATAGTATGGTCACATTTTGGAATGCCCCAAATATGCTATGCCCTTGTATCACACAATAGGCAAATCAAACTCATCTCTAATGCTCATTTAGCTAAGTCCCATTCATTTTCATAGTCTCCAGTTGCAGTTAAAGTCTGATATTAGAAAGTAATCTGCCTCTCAATTGCATTTTAGTGAAAAAAACAACTTGTTCAAAATGAGAAGGCTGATAAAATGGAAAGCACTGAGGCCAAGTGGTGATTAATTAAACTTCAAAGATCTTAGTAAGGGAATATAGGTAAAGATTTACAAACAAGCCTTCTATAAAGAAGGGCTGGCATTAAAAACACAAATACATTTTACCCTAAGTCAAATAACTTATTGGGAATATTCATCTACATTCTAGAAGAATTCCAATATTCTCCGTATCAAATGCCACAAGGAGGCTAGAACATAATGATTAATGATGAAATTAGTTTACTAAGCTGAAAAGCAATTCTAGGCCATTCCCATGAAATACTGGACTTATTCCTTGCCATCTTCCATGTAAACAGGTGGTTTAGTTAATAAAAAGAAAACATGGGAAATCAGTGTTCAATGTAATAAACAGAAATTGATATGATTAGACATAAAGATTAAAATATCTTTGAGCAAATATATACCTGACACAGACTTGGTAGAGAAGGGGTTCTCAAGTTTGGCCAATATACTGAAATGACTACATTGAACAGGACTAAATTCAACCACTTTATAAAGTAATTCAGCAGTGTTACAAAATAAGGAAGTCCCATGTTTCTGGTGAGTAGTCTCTCTTTGCAAACATGACAGTAAACTCTCTTGGATTACAATGGAAGACATTTTACAAACAATTTTCCTAGCGTGTAAAACTTCCAAAAGATTCCTTTTAATGTTTCATTTGAATACTTCTTGATGAAATAATATTGCATATTCACTTCTTTAAAGAGATGTCAGAGGTTGAAGGTCAAAGGTCAAGTTGAGAGAAAAAGGATTAAAATAAAAGTAAGTAATGGCATAAGATGGAGATGATGGAATGCATGTGATTTAAATGTCTACAAACTCCAAACAGAAGTTAATTTCTGAAGCAGTTCCCTTCCAGTGTCTTTTGGAGCCTGCCCACTTCAACATACCTTGTCTAATAAAAATGTTTTAACTCTGAGGAATGGAGAACTTCTAATGGTACGTCCATTTGGTCTATTAATGAATGAATGAATGCTAAATTAGTACACCTCAAGGTTAAGCCAATTTTGCTGTCAGAAAAGGACATACAAAGGCGGCTCCTTTCCTTTATATTTTAACTAAGTAGCAGCCAACAAGCTTCTCTGCTGCTACCTATTCCTCCGTAAGAATACAAAAAAAAAATCTGTCATATTGACATATCTGGCAGAGAAAAGATGAAGAGAAATGTCACATTTTTGATGAGGAAGTCCTTGGTACAACTGACTGAGGAAAGACCACTCTTTATAAAAATTTACATTTTAGGCTGACACTGAGAAACCCCTAAAAACAAAACCTGCCATCTTCACTCCTTTTCCCCATTCAGTAGCAAAGGATTTATTTGTTGCTATGGAATCATTCCACTGCATGAGACACCCTCCATAAAAAAATCAAACGGTGAAGGATGCTCAGCTACAGTCGTCGTTTTACCATCATTCAGAAGCCAACTGCAGTTAATTCTTCCTACTTCTCCCTTTCTCCCTTGATTCAATTGGACTTGGTTCATCTTAGAATTAACCTCTTTTAATCCGTTTCCTACAAAGAAAGCAAATCCATTGTGGGTAACTAGCTCTGCTGCTCACCACCCAGGCAGTGAAACCAAAGGGGAGGACACATGTGACAGCCTCCGCCCCAACACGGGGTGGTGATAAGGGGTGAACACAGCAGATGCAGGCTTGTACTACAATCTCGAGCTCCTCTTTTGGTTCTCTGCAGTAATGTTAATCCATATTCGTGCGCTGCTGAGTGAACTTCATGCCAACACACTGCTAGTAAACACAAGACAGTTCTGGCTACTGTCTTAAGCCATTACCATGAGGGCTTAAGGTGGCCAAAATGAAGACTTATATAATGAATTGACAGTTTGTTACATTCTGATGATGGTATATTTTGGTTTTTGTCATCTAATCTGTCAATTTGCAAATATTCATTGAATGTCTACTCTGTGACACGGCAACATCCCAGAAGTTATGAGAGGGCCATGGTATTCTTTTTTGGTCCAACTGCTTATTTTAGAAACATATTGATTTTGGAATCTAATGCTTACCCTGGATAGGCGGGGATGGCTGTTGGAGGTACCGCTCGGACTGCACCATATACTGTCCGCCCTCTGCCCCTCAAATGGGCTCCTCTGAAAGCGGCTGCCGTGGTGGCTGCAGTAGGGTAAGGGAAGCCAGGAACTAAAGGGAGACCCAAAATATGACAGAAATTTCAACTTGCATTCAATAGAGGGTACATAGTCACAACTTGCTATGAACCAATGATAGAAAAGATGAAAAGATACAAACCACATGTTTTTTGAAAAGGTGGCATGCATTCAATAAACCTTCTACCCTGGGTCTCTCAGTGGGGAAGAAATGGAAAGAGAGACCCCACATGCAAAAGCAAAAGATTCCATGCCTCATTCATCACAAATCTTGAGTGAGCTTTCTCTGTTCCTTCTCAATTTCGGCTTTACAATGCAAGCTGCTGAGAAACAGGTCAAGAAGCTCTGAGAATGACTGCCATCATAAGAGGCAAATTACTGTGGGCAGTCTAAATCAGATTGACATAAACTCTTCAACCGGTCAGTTATTAACCCTGCTTCCAAATGTTACTATGTGCACATAATAATTATTACTCAAAAGAACATTCTTTTGAGATTTTTACATGGTACCAACCTCCAAGGTACATAATAGTCTTTAGACATTTCATTAGTCAATTTCATTCTTTTATTTAAAACATTTTAATCCACAAATGTAAGGTGGGGGAAACCACTCCTCCCCTGTCCTTTAAAGAGGCAGACAGTTTCTAAGAGCCGATTTTAAGTGTGCTGTCCTTTGGAAAGCATGCAGAGACATTGATTCCATGTCCACTGAGTCCTGTTTAATTATACCTCTTGCTGCAGTAAAATGGCTCAGGTCAAAATGACTTTAGAGAGATCAAGGGAGCTGATAATAATCAATAATATTGAAGGTACTTCTAAGTGATCCTCTGCTGGAGAACCTGTGGCTGACTTGCCAAGGAAATGTATAATATGCTCTACACATACTTGCTTCTTTTGTTTTCTTTATCATCAAGTACAGACTAAAATATTCTTCATATGCCCTTACCCACTCTACCTTTTCCAACTATTTCTGCTTTGTGCCATCTTAATATTTGGTCAGGAAAATTCTAGCACAGGTAAAGCAGGACAGGGCACTGGGATAGTATTTAACATCCCTCTCAAGAAATTTCCATTTCAGTTATGTACTATACTAGGAAAAAAAACAACAAACAAAAAAAACACCCCAGTACATGACAGTTCACTCACAATGGTCAAAATCTATGCCAGGCCAACATAGGCTACTTACTGATTAAAGGAATGTAAGTGTTGATACCCCCTCTTCCTGACAGGGGCACTGCTGCATCATTGCCTAGGGACACATCTGCTTGAAAGCTGGATGCTGATTGGATTTTTTAAAAAATTAAAAAATGCAAGAAGATTAAAAAGGAATAGCAAATTGAAAAACAACAGATGCTATTACAATTAAATAGCACAAGTGGAAACATTTACTTAAATACTACCTGCATATAACTCCGGACCATATACAGCTCCAACTACTGGGCTTAATTTCCAACCTGAAACACACAAAAAGGAGGGTGAGCATTTAAGACTACTTGAGGAAAGGGATGATCAATGCATGTCAAGTTGGCTTCGGCCATCTCTGGGGCTATTTTTGCCTATTACCAACTTCTCTTTGGAATTCCAGCTTGGGGTTTACATGAGAGAGCAACAATAGTAGAACTAGCACACAGTGAAGAGATAATGAAGGGTTGGGGTTGGGGGGCTTGGCAGGGGTCATGATGTTAGGAGGAGGAAGATGGAGAGGGAATGAGAGGAGAAAAAATAAATAGAAATAAATCCTAGAGTTTGGTACAGTGTTCTCACAGAATTACCCTGGATGACCTATCCTTTATTTAAAAAAAGAAAGAAGGCCGACTATATGTCATTCTGTACCACACTGTGATGCACTTTCTTAACCCTGTTTATTACTCTAGCTGTTTTAATAACAGTATCCATGGGCTGAACTCAAATTTAACCTCGATCTTTGACTCCATGCTTGAGTCAATGCTGGTATTCCAGGTAAACTGAAATCCACTCTCACTGGGATTTACCACTGGGATTTTATCAGGGTTCACCAACTAAAAAACGAAAGACATGAAATCATAAAATTCAAAGTACATTCCCAACTTCAGTGCATGGTTTCTGAGGCTCTAATGTGTAACAATCACCTTGAAGTTAATCAGACTTTTTAGTTAAAGAACACCAGAATACTGTGGAATGTTACCTTAAATATTTATAAATATTAAGAGTTTCCAAATAACATTATGTTTAATGTCAACTTTATTTCTTCTTTCCCTTTTTTATATTTATAAGAATATGGCAAGTATATTTTAAAAAGGAATAATGTATTATTGCTCACTGAGAGTGAATAAAAGTAGAATTCCACATGAAAACTCTATTTTATTAATTGAATTTTACATATAACAAGCAAAAATATTCTACATTATTTTTCTGACTCATTTGTCTTCTTTTATATTAAGACCCTAGCATTGTGCTACATTATTCTATAAATATACGAATGAAAAGAAAAGGGCCAGAATTGGCCTCTTCTTCTTCTTTTTTTTTTTTTTGAGACACAGTCTTGCTTTGTTGCCCAGGCTGGAGTATAGTGGCTCAATTTCGGCTCACCACAACCTCCGCCTCCTGGGTTCAAGTGATTCTCATGCCTCAGCCTCCCAAGTAGCTGGGACTACAGGCACACACCACCATGCCTGGCTAGTTTTATACTTTCAGTAGAGATGGGGTTTCACCATGTTGGCCAGGCTGGTCTTGAACTCCTGACCTTAAGTGATCCACCCACCTCGGCCTCCCAAAGTGCTGGGGATTGCAGGTGTGAGCCACTGCACCCAGCCACAACTGGCCTTTTCAAAAGAATTACTGAAATTACCAGATTTAAATGACCGTAAGCAAAACATTATTCAAGTGAAAATCCATTCACTCTGATTCAATCCAACCTCTTATTCATCATTTTATGTGCTCATAAAATGCAAAGTCTCTTCAATATTCCACATAAAATTTTGGCAAAATTTGGGTGCAAATACCACTTGAATTGTAAGAGCACAAATATTCTGCAATATCAAATTACACAAATACTGTGCAACATTTCTGCACAAATTAAGAGATTCCAACCAACCTAAATGAGAATGCTGACTGAGAATTCATTAGGACGAACCCAACACATTCTCCTTAGGACCTTTAACACAATAGCAGAAGGTTTCTTGCCTACTAAACCTGAATATTAATTTAAAATAATATTTGCCTACTAAACCTGAATATTAATTTAGAATATTTGCCTACTAAACCTGAATATTAATTTAGAATAATATTTGCCTACTAAACCTGAATATTAATTTAGAATAATATTTCAAAAAAGAACTTTTTTTGGCACGGCGCGGTGGCTCACGCCTGTAATCCCAGCACTTTGGGAGGCTGAGGCGGGAGGATCTCGAGGTCAGGAGATCGAGACCATCCTGGCTAACACAGTGAAACCCCATCTCTACAAAAAACACAAAAAATCACCCGGGTGTGGTGGCGGGTGCCTGTAGTCCCAGCTACTCAGGAGGCCGAGGCACGAGAATGGCGTGAACCTGGGAGGTGGAGTTTGCAGTGAGCCGAGATAGCGCCACTGCACCCTAGTCTGGGCGACAGAGCCAGACTCTGTCTCCAAAAAAAAAAGGAAAAAAAAAAAAAATTTGTTTCCTACCAATGGCACTATTTCCTGGGCATTCCCTTTAAATCCACATAATGGGCGGGCACCGTGGCTCAAGCCTGTAATCCCAGCACTTCGGAAGGCTGAGGTGGACGGATCACCTGAGTCTAGAAGTTCGAGACCAGCCTGGCCAACGTCACAAAACCTCGTCTCTACTAAAAATACAAAAATTAGCCGGGTGTGGTGGCAGACACCTGTAATCCCAGCTTCTCTGGAGGCTGAGGCACGAGAATTGCTTGGACCCAGGAAGTGGAGGTTGCAGTGAGCTGAGATCGCACCACTGTACTCCAGCCTAGGTGACAGAGAGACTCTCTCCCAAAACAAAAACAAAAATTAATATAATGGATGTATATTGATATGCTGTTAGCAATACTCTGAATATATTTAGTTTTAGACAATTATAATGTATTTTCACAAATGTCTTTTGACCTGCACAAAACCCAAGGAGGAAGGTAAAACAGATACCACATCTGCAATCTGAGGGCAATATTATACTTTTCTGGGTCTCATTTCCTAATAATAAGCTGGGAGGGTTGAGTTTCAATAATTTCTAAAAAAATCCTGGTGCCAAAAATCTGTGGTCTTAATTTATAAATACGAAAACAGAATCAGGTTAAAAAAATGGTCCACCGTCACGGAGTAAATAAGGTGTCAAACCTAGAAGCAGAATGTCTGTTTTCTGAATTCCAGTCAGAGGCTCTTTCTGTCACAGTATTTCTCCCAGAAGTAAAGAAAATTTGACATTCTTTCCCTCTCCTTTCTATTTTGTTTACTTTGAGTTTTTATCAAAATTGTAGAGACTTGTTTTTGTAAGAACAGTGAAAAGAAAATAAAAGTTAAAGTGGGAGGCAGTGGTATCATACCGATAAAAGGAGTAGGAAAAATGCAAATTATGCTGATAAATTTGTATCATCTATGTGAAAAGCTGGGCTAAATATATTTATTGAAGACTTTATGGGATATAGTCAATACCAATACGTTTCTTCTTAAGACATTAGTGGCACATACAGCCACACTCTAACAGTAGGTTCAAACTTTTTACAAAAGCAGCAGACACTCCCCCCTTTATTCTAGATATTAGTAAAATCTTATGCAGAACCATAAATTGCTCAGATTACAGTACAGCTGAGACCTTAGGATTCAATCAATTTGGTTTCCTTTTTCTCCCCAAAACTGGCTCTGCACAACACAGTCTGCAAAACCACCACTGGGTTACAGATTAAATTTATATTCCATCTTATTCAGAGACCATGAGTCTAGATTAAATTTGGTAACTGAGGTAACAAATTATTCATAGAAAATTTCCTTCTCAATGAGAAACACTTATAAACCTTACTATATAATATGTAATCATGAAATAGAAAATGGCACACACACAACCATACCCATGGCTGTTACCTCTAGGCTTAAGGAGAGCAATGGGTCCAAAATCATAACTTATTCCACTTATGCTCAGATGAATGAGAGTCAGAAGTAGAAGTGAGAGTCAGTGGGCATCCAGGGGTATTACGGACAAGTCTAACATATTACAAAGAGCTACAGCACCTGAAAAAGAAGGTGCTCAGGTGGGATCCAATTTGGGTTAGTAGGCAACTAGATAGCATGTTTGCACTGTGTAAAACATGAACTTTACTTAGAACATAACACCTTAATACCTAAAAAACATAGCTCAATTGTAATGACAAAGTGATGTTGTAAACATAAAATACTCCCCCAGGTAAAGAGACTCTTCAATGCAAATTAAACTGTCTTAAGACTGAAATAAAGATTCTTAGAAGTTTATAAAAACTTAATATATTTACAGAAGAATAAACACTCTTTCGAAGATGATTTATAATTTCTTACCATTTGCATATGGTGTGACCATCTTCTTATTGGTCATTACACGTGCTGTAGCATTATTCACCTAAAAATAACAAGGAGAAAAAAGGGCAGGGAAGAAGTGGACCACATTAGGGAACATAAAGTTGCACATCCAGTAACATAGTACTTAGTTTAAAATGCAAATTTCTGAGAGCATTGACTTAAATAATTAACACAGCAATATAAAATATTAATATATAGTGTTTTAATTAAAGTTCTTATTAAATGAGGATAACAAGAGTAAAATGAGTTTCTTGGTTTCCAAATATCAGTACTCCAAAGACAATACATTTGCAAAATCTTTGGACATCTTTTAAACAGAGAAATCTCTGCACTAAGGAAAACATGGAAAAAAGTAAATAGGAAACAACTATATTAGCAATTCACTTTGAAGTTTGTTAATAAAACAGAGGCTTGCCACATGGGTTATGAAACAGATTGATGGAACGGTGATAAAATAAATCTGATTTCACCTGTCCTAATGTTCAGCATTTTAAATACGTCTGTCCGAGATTTTTACTGTCTGACGTCAATAAACAAATACAGAAACCTAAGATTCCCATGTTGACAGCCTTCAGGACCATTCTGAATTTTCTAGACTACATGGTCTATCAACTCAGGAACAAAACTTTTAAAAAAGCCTTTAAAGTAGGCACTTAAAAGAATTGAGAAAATCAAGTGTTTATTTATTTTGTTTTATGGCACTCTCCACCCTCATTACAGAACTGCGTATTTTAAAGCATTCTCAGTACAAGAATAAGCAGGTGCTACAAAGACGGTGCTGCTGAAGAAAAGATGAATGGAACTGAGATGCCAGCATACTGCAGCCCAGTGACAGAACCAGCCTCAAAGCTCTTGCAAGGAGGGTAAAGTCCCACCATAGAACTTGACTTACACTGTGTTGTCAGGTCATAAAACATGCCAATTGAAAAAAGAAGCATAAAATAGAAATGTCTTATTTTTGCCTCTTCAAATTTACATTGTGTTCAATTTGTATGGTAATAAATTTGTGTGATGAAAAGACCAATTTTAGGTAGAATTAGAACTAAAAAAACTTCCTATGTCTTTTGAGATTTGTACAGTGATACTTCCCCTACATGAGGAAAGAGCCTGAAACTCCATTTACTCTAGTTTCATCCACCAAATAATATAAACATTTCACATTTAAAAAGAAAGAATGGGATACAACAATGATGAGACTGAGAGCATGCAGTTAAAAAACACACACACACAAATAAAAGAAAGAAAAAACAATAAATTTTGGAAAGAGGGGAGAAAGTGAAAAGCAAGGTTCTCACAGACAAGGATTAGAATGGAGCAAGAGCTGAAACCAGCTGCTGGAGCAGAAAGCAACCAAGCACTTAAAAGGAAAAATGGCCAGAACCAATCAGAAACCACCAGTCAGCAAAAGAGACCAACAGCTGCGTGTAACTGAAGGGATGGGAAAGGAAGAATAGGGAAAAGGACAGGAGCAAGGATTTGGAAAAAGAGAATAAGGTAGGGAAAAAGAAAAGAGAAAGTCAGGAAGGGTGTAACGGGCAAAGAAAGAACAATCAGAGCTACAAACGGGGATTTGGGAAACAGGAAAAGTAGGGAAGGATGTAGGGGCAGGAAGTGCATTAATAAAACCAGCCAAACTGGAGTTCAGTAACTCTGAGTAAGATGTGCAAGGGGAAAAAAATCACCATGAAGTCAGTAATCAAACAGCTCAGACTGCTACAAAACAATATGTACATCCAAAATCCAGGCGGCATTACTCAACAGCATTGAAAATAAAAGGGGGAAAGGAAAAGGAAGAGGAACAACAAGTCAAATCACATTTTGTAGTGTTAATGTGAGATGGCAGATGGACTTTTTCTTTCTTATTTAATTGTTTTGTAATTACATTTTTAAAAGCTTCTTCTCTAGTGCTTTTTTCACTTACCGCCAACGGGCACCATCGCCAGCATTGTGTATAGTTACCATGGAAAGAGTGAGTCAAGTGAAGGGCCCTAAATGCTAAACCATTGGAAAGGAGGGGAAAAAAAGCAAAATATGCAGACATCTTACTCAAAATGGTGGCTTTTACATTTAATACTTTAAAAAATTGGGAAAGGGGAAAGGAGCCAGTTAACCTTCGATGTGTTATCAAAAAGGGCTGGTGAATACCAGGTGGCAGACTTAGTCATCATCACAGTACATTCGCCAGCCAGCCATCAAACCCTCTGTTTAAGAATTTTATCCATAAAAATTTAGATATCAAAATTCTTGATATTAGATATATTCAAAAACTACATGAGTTTTGGATTATTTCCTCCCTCCCCACAATCTCTAGAATCTTCTATTCCGTGCTTATCATGTGCACAAAGAGGCGAACTGGCCTCCCAAGAGAGAGGATATTGGCTGGCCCCTTGATTCATTATAGAACACAGTGTTATAAACTGGATAGTTTTTAGACAATTTAACATTAGTTTTGCTTAGGCCTGATCATAGGAATTCAGAGTACTGCAAACTGAAGCAAAGGAAAAAAATCAAGAGAGCAGAAGGATGAACATTTTGAAGGAAAAACATAAATGAAAAACACACACACACACGCACACACAAAAAGTCAAAATTAAAACCCCCAAACAACCAATAAATGAGGAGGGAGGCAGATAGAAGTGTTACTTTTATACATTTTAGTGCAAGAAGGTGAAGACAGAGATACAAACACACATACATGTGCACACGCACACACAAGACAGGGTTCCAAATGTGAAATAAGTGAGGCAATACGAAAAAACAGAAAAAAAAATATAAAACCAGAAATTGAATTATTAAAGACATGCACCTCGATTTTACGGCCCTCTACCACGGTGCCGTGTAATTTCTCCCTGGCCCTGTCTGCATCAGCACTATTCTCGAAAGTTACGAACCCGAATCCCTGCATGCAGCGGGAGAAGGGGGGAAAACATGCACATCGTTATAATGAAATACTGATCTCTTGGTAAATAGAGAAAAAATATCATAGTATGAAACTGACATCAGCAACAACTCAGCAATAGTCTCCCAAAGTCACATTTTTGGTCCATGCATATTTGTGAAGGGAAATTAAATCCAATAAAAGAATAAAGAACTGTAATAATAATAATAATTAACAGCAATGTCACAATAAAATAAAACATAAAGCATATGAGGCCAGACCAAAATTAAGGTACAGAGTTACTTGGGTCAAACTATTCAACCAAGAATCTGAAGATTTTTTAACGTTCTACCTTTCTCTCTCAATTCATGTTATTAATTTAATATACATGCCCCTTTATGTAATACCAAAAAAGACTTAATTAAATTGACTCTCTGACATCCCAAATCCATTATTTCCCAGTAACTGCTACATGAAATCTGACATTCAGGTTCAACGTTGCACAATGAGATTTTTTTTAAAGTAGGTCTAATCATTTTAGCCCCACATTGCCGGCTGCTTATATCACTACTATTCCTTTGGGAACAGGATAATTTAGGACATAGTTGTTGTATAATTTTGTATGTACTGGGTGTGGAAGAGGAAAGCATTCATGCTCTTCTAAGCAAATAAAAATATCGCTAAGCAGTGGTCAATTATAACTTTTCTTCAATGCCCATTTTAAATGACCAGATTGACACTCAGAGTAAAAATATGTTCAATTGAATTTCAGAAAACTGCTAACCCAAATTCGCCTAAATTACTCACTTACTGATTTTTATATCTGCTATTAAAGGTAGTAGTAACTTTCTATATATAGAGAAAAAAGGAACAGTCAACAGGCAATGGGAACGAGATCTACATTAGTGACATCAGCTGTTCACTATTCAGCAGAAAAAGGATATCGGAAAACAGCAGTGCAGCTGGTACAATAAGTTAGGATTAATTTATTTGTTCCTTGCAAGATACTACAAAAATGGAGTGGAGCTTTAACTCATCAAGTAGACAAACCAGGACACCAGGGAGTTGACTACCTTCACTCCGACGTTCACGTACTACCAATTTTAACACTAGGAGCGTTTACTATATACTTATAAGACTTTCCTAAAACATCATATTCACTTCATTCTAGTTGCTCTGTTCTTATTGTTCTACTCTGCAGCTGTAATTTTACAAACAATTTCCACGCTGCTTATATCTGCAAAGTGGTAAAGTCTTAGGATTTTCTGCAAAGTCTTCATTTGCCAATAACTTCATTGTCCTGCTAGCATTTTTTGAACATTCCATTATGGGATAACCCAGAACCCTTTAATTTTAATTGAAGTTCTGCCTAGCTGCTTAATAACATGAGCATACTTCTCTCTATATAAACCATGTTCTTAACTGACACGGTAAACAAAGCACGTTGCTCAATAAGATTTTATAAAAGCAACTCCATTGTTTTGAAGGATCCGGTAACTCAGCATTCTAAGTGATTATGTGGGTGGGTGGCGTTTTGGAGAATTCCAATGGATGATCTCTACCCACAATTTGGACATCACAAATACCCTTGAAAGTGCAACGCTAAGCTGATGGAGATTTTAAAACGTATGTTGCTTGGAAAGAATTACTACTGGTAACTTCAGTTAATATTCTCCTAAAGAATGTATAAGTTTGTTGAAAATATCAACAGGAACATATTTTCATAAATGAAATGTTGATATCAACATTTATAGCCACTTTGACACCACAAGGTATAAAAGGGCGCACATTAATAATTAGTTACACCATTTGTCATCTACACTAGCACCTGCTGAAGACAAGCTGCCAGTTCTCTAATCCTGGTGAGTCCTCCAACAGGAAAGTCAAACTTTTAAAGAAAGGTCACAGAGAGTGATGAATTTTAATATCACACTTTAGAAGAATTTTGGCTGTATTTCAACTGGTCCTCACAGTCATATATTTTATGACTTAGGTTAAATTAATACATTGTAAATTAATAGTTGGATTACTATTAAGTTATATGAAAACTAAGACCTAGGTTTTTGATATTAGCATTATGACTATATCTACACACCCACATACAAATATATGTACTAGTTTGTCTTCTTAAATATAACCATGAAGTAAAAAGAATAGACATGTTGGTTTCATGTTGAAGGTAAAGAAACTGAGTCAAACTAAGATTAAATACACAAGGATATACAGCTAATGGTGAGAAAATTCTAAGCCTTTTCAAATCTCAGTTCAGTATTCTATTTACTAAATGATATTAGTCCTAAAAGCCTTATATTTTTTTCAAATCTAATTGCTAAATATCTTCCATAACCTTCTTTTCTGAAATGTGTTGAAAGAACATTAGTGATAACTGCATCCAAAAGAATGGAAGGTGGTATGATGAGCACTGAAATTTTACAGTCAGCAAATGACAAAGTTTAACATTAATGTCTGCTTGGATAAGATTTTCTCAATAATGACTTTAACATTCTGGAACAAAATTTCACTTTCAAATGTTTTAAAAGTGTTTTATAAAGAAAGATGCTTATACACCAAAGGAAATGCGAATCAAGATGCCAAAAATATAAAAATAAAGCAATCTTTATAAGCATCTTTTCCCTGGGGTGATAGGAGGAAGAAGGCCTTGTTGATGCGCTGGGACTCCTTAGTATGAAACATAAAGGTAAGAGGATTTCTTTATTTGCTTTGAAGATAAACAGACCTTGCAATAGGGCAAATAATGGCTTCCTAAAGTTGTCCACATCCTAATCCCCAGAGCCAGTGAATATGTTACCTTACACGGCAAAAGGGATTTTGCAGATGCGATTAAGTTAATGATCTTGAGATAGAGAGATTATCCTGGATTATCCGGTTGGGCCCAATATAATACAGTGGCCCAATGTGGCCACTGTACTGTGCTTGTAAGTGAAAAGCGGACACAGGAGAGTCCGAATCAGAGTAAAGCAGCCTGAGAAAGACTTGACTGGCCATTGCTGGCTCTGAAGACAGAAGGGAGCTATAGTCCAAGAAATGTGGGCAGCCTCTAGAAGTTAGAAAAGGTGAGAAAACAGATGATCCCTTAGAGCCTCCTCAAGAACCCAACACACTGATTTTAGCCTTGTGAGACCCATTTTGGACTTCTGACCTCCAGGGCTGTAAGATAATAAATGTGTGGTTTTAAGCCACACAATTTGTGGTAATCTGTTCAGAAGTCATAGGGAATTAATACATATCTCTTAGAATTAAAGTCCATGATTAGGAAGGTGAGAGGTATTAGTAGAATTTTTTGAAGTTCTGTTCTTAAATACTTTTCTCTCATGTTTAAACTTTAAACAGGTGATTTTCCATCAACCCAAACATGCTTCCTTATCTATCACATCTATCACACTCACAATTTAGTTTCAATAACATGAACTCAGATCTTAAAACATTTTTAGAACACACTATTTCTTCAATAAAATTTAGCATTTTAGAAAAGGTGCCAGAAACTGTGCTAAAGATGTTCACAGATTATCCAGGTTTAAAAGTCATCAGTAGAAAAGCCTGCTTACATGAACTCATGTTTTGTCACTTTGCTCTTAGAAACCGAATTAAGTTGGTCATTCTGATCTCTTGCTTTGGAAAAAAAAAGTTAGTAAAATTATGTCTAAATCTAAATATTTTCCTTAGAACAACTTCCAAATGATCGTAGAACAGCTTCTAAATGATCATACAACCTATCAAACACTGAACCAGTCTACACAGGTATAATATATATAACAAATAGATTACATAATCTATAACAAATAGATTTAATCTCAAATTCTGAACAAGAGGAAATATTTCAGCTACGTAAACAGATGGAGAATTTTTGTTATCTAAACTCCTATTAATAAAACCAGATTTTAAAAAAGTAAACTTTATTTTTTAATTAAAAAATGATTTTGACATGTCTGTCTACACTAGCACTACAGAGAAATATAATACAAACCACATATATAATTTAAAATTTTCTAATAATCACATTTAAAAAGTAGAAACAGGTGAGATTAATTTTAACAATGTATTTTATTTAACCCAATATATACACATATTATTAACACTTCAATATGATATCAATATTAAAACATTATTAGTGAGATGCTTAGCATTCTTTTTTCGTGCTAATTCTGAAATGGTGTCCATTTTACCCTTATAGGCACACCTCAGTTTAAACTCTCCAAATTTCAAGTGCTAAATGTGACCACTGTGCTGGGCAATGCAGGTCTCTACACTTTATACTCCTCTAAGTTCGCAGTCCTCAAAGTCCTTCTAAATTAAACATTTAAACACACCAGTGTTACATGAGTGATTTACCAGCTGACTTCTGGAAATTGAAGAATGGTATATTTATTAGGTGTATGGTTGTAGTTAAAACTTCTACAAAGTGTGACAACAATTTCACAGCCTGCCTTGACATCATCGAGGACACACAGGAGCCAAGTAACTGTCACCTTTTTAGTCTGGCCTCAGACTGCAATAAATAACAAGCAATAGAATGAACATTGTAAAAATATTATTAAAATTTGTATAATTTTTGAATTTTTCGATCTCAGAAGAATGAGAAAGAAAATTTACCATGTAACTTTTAAGGGAGAAATCAAAAGCAGACGGATCTCCTGGGTATGGCCAGAACACAGAAATTAAAAAAAAAATAAAAAAAATATAAAACTAAAGCCCATAATGGTAACAAAAGAAAACAAAAACAAAAACAAAAAATTAAGCCCTTCAGAAACACATGCACAGTTAATTCAGTTTCAAATATAATAAAAAAAGCCATTTCACTCCAACATTACCTATCAAGTTCTACTGAAAGTCACAACGGCCTACTTACTGTGACTTCCAAAAAAGTATTTTGATAATACTTTGAAAGAAATAATTAATTTCCCTTTGCATGAAATTAAAAGCCATGATAATAGGAAAAACATTATAGCAAATTACTTGTGTTTAAGGAATGGGAATAGGCGTCTTATCTCCCCTAACTACAGCCTAAACTTAAGCCCAACCTAAACCTAGATCCCCATTATTCCAGAAATCCACCTGAGAAAAGTAATGAGAACATGTTAAGCAAATATTTGCTATGCTCCTAGTGTAAAGAAAAGATAAATATTTAAGGTGATAGCTATCCCAATTACTCTGATTTGATTATATGAATGTATCGGATTATCACATATACCCTGAAAATATGTACATCTAGTATCTATTGATTTTAGAAAAAAGAAAAAAAAATTGCTAGAAATCTCAGTAATTACTTCTGGGCTGTATAATATTTGTAGTTATTTAGTGGACTTAATAATAAGCACTATCTGAAGAGCTGAACAGTTTCAACACGTTCAATATCTTAATACATATCCATGCAAGAGATGATATACCAAAATATTCTGGCAAAAATTTATAGAAAACGTAAATGTTACAATCTGTGTATTTCTTTATTTAATAAGTTTGATAATTATCACCAAAAATTGTTCTGTGGTTGGATGATGGTGAATAAGATGGTAGAAAGTCTGATCCACAATGGAATAACTTTTGAAAAAAACAAGTTCTTAATCACTAAAAATTTCTAGCAGAGAATGCAAGGTCAAGAATACAGGGGGTTGAACTAGGTGACCATTTTGGGTTATGTTTTAAGGTTCTATATGAGAAAATAAGACTAGAAGGATACATGAGAATATCAGTAGTGAACATTCCTCTTCAATAAACTATGTATCTTTTTCTTTATACTTTTCATTAAGCATCATGTTTTCCTTTTGAAAGACTGCTTTTTTAAGATGCTACCTAAAGGATATATACGGAGAGTAAACAATAGTTTATCATTCAAACTGGGACACTTTGAGGGAGAAAGGGGTCATTTATTAATAATTATGCGAAGATAATAGGTTTAAACCGGGGCTATCCTGGATAAGCCAGGACATACGGTCACTCTAACTAGGCATGATCTTATTATTTGTGTTAATAATCTTTCATTACTGGTGAAACTTGGAGAATTAATAAAGCTACATAAACTCATATAATAATTTTCTAAGTTCTATTTATAATAAATTGGTTAATTTTTTGGCAGGAGTACAATTTTCCATCCTATATCTTAATAGTACATTTTCCAAGGCTAGTCTATCTCTGTTTCAGTTAATCAAAGAAACTTAGATACAGGTGATTCTATGTTTGTTTGTTTATTTATTTTATTTTTTGAGATTGGGTCTCACTTTGTCACCCAGGCTGGAGTGCAGTGATGCCATCTCGGCTCACTGCAAGCTCCACCTCCCAGGTTTATGCCATTCTCCTGCCTCAGCCTCCTGAGTAGCTGGGACCACAGGAGCCCACCACCACGCCCGGTTAATTTTTTGTTTTGTTTTGTATTTTTAGTAGAGACAGGGTTTCACTGTGTTAGCCAGGATGGCTGCTTCTATGTTTTTACAAAGGATTAGGGAGTAAAAACACTAAAATTCACATGAAATAATTTAAACATATATGTATGCATGTGTGTGCACAAATATGATATATATTCATTCCATAATCTAAGTAAACCAAATCTAGAATATGAAGGTAAAAGAAGGAAAAAAGGAAAAAACTAGTCAACAACAAAGAAAAAACTACTATAGAGTAATTCTACTCTAAAGGCAAGCTGGAAAAAGAAGAATACTGGCAGACAAGGAGGCTGTGATCATGGCAGTGGAACACCGTCTACTCATGTTTTCAAATGGGTATATTCTAAAACCCTGGGTGATAGTCTTATTATACAAAATAAGATACGGGAAGGAGTTGCTTTTTGTTTTGGAACAACTTGATTAAACACGGTTTTACATGTAAGTATTGCTATCTTAGAGTTATTTTGTGACGAGTTTTTCCATTACTGCTCTAAAAAAATTCAATAAAGCTAATTTCTGTACAGAAAAGCACTCTGTTTAAAAGTTAGAGGAGCTCTTCACTACACAACAGGACTATATAAAGCCTCCTTTTCTCTGGTTATTTTCAAAATATTCTGTAATTTTACAGTCAACCTCAAACATATAAAAGGAATAGGACACTAAACTTAATTCACAAAACAAAAACTGCTCATTAATTTATCTTAGGTGGATCCCAGAGGAGGCATCCATGGGTTTGATTCCAAAGTAAATCTCTATTAGGAGCCTCAGAACAGTTCCAAGGGCACCCATTCCAGCAAAGAACTTCAGGTAGCAGTTAAGAAAGCTCTGAAGGACAAAAACAAGGTTTTTATCAGTCCTTGAAGGCAGATTCAGGGCAATTCTGAATTCTGTGCTTTGTTTTTAAAACATTTACCAATCAGTACAGAGTCTGTGAACCCTTTAGCAGCCCAAAGAAAAATGGGGCAGTGAGGATACAGCATCAAGCTGACAGAAGCAGCCTATGCTTTTAGATTTCCCAAAAGAAAGCTCATGTCATTACTTTCAAATGAAAATTACACAGGAGAAGTAACTGGATGAGGTAAATGTTAAACAAAGTGGGGCCAGGATGCGGTGGCTCACACCTGTAATCCCAGTACTGTGGGAGGCCAAGGCAGGCAGATCACTTGAGACCAGGAGTTTGAGACCAGCCTGGCCAACATGGTGAAACCCTGTCTGTACTAAAAATATCAAAAATTAGCTAGGGGTGGTAGTGCGTGCCTGTTATCCCAGCTACTCTGGAGGCTGAGGCACAAGAATCGCTTGAACCCAGGAGGTGGAGGTTGCAGTGAGTCAAGACTGTGCCACTGCAACTCTAGCCTGGGCAACAGAGTGAGACTCTACCTCAAAAAAAAAGAAAAAGAAAAAGAAATTGATAGCAGGCAAATTCTTAAAGTCAATGAAAGAAGCCTCAAGAAAGATCAATTTCCTTTGCTTCACAATAATTCAAACAAATTATTTTCTTGGTAAGGAACAAGTCCTCAATGCCTGATGAAGCTACATTGGCCTTCTAGTTGTTAGACTCTAGTTAAGAATATTTTAAGTACATACACTCACAAGTAAAAATATTTAAAACTACTACTTCAGATAGTTTACAGAGTGGCCAATAATCTCCATATATTTATTTACACTCATGTGCTTCTTATCTCTAAACCACTGTCATTTTCCCACCTTGTAGCTAAAAAATATCACACAAAATAAACACAAACAATGCAACAAAGGAACAGAAATCCATTGTGAGAAAAATTACAAGCATAAATAGTTTACTGGTTGCAGTCTAAATAGACTTCACTTTAAAAAATACTTACCAAGTGCTGGAGAAAGTTCTGTATAGGCATATTAATCATTTTTGTTTTAACTGAAAACTGGAAGCTTAGAGTATAATTACCTCTTTAATAATTAACAAATAATTATTATAGTCAGAATTAAATACTTTTAGTGTTGATACATTCTACAAAGGAAGGCAATAATAAGTAGCATTAGAACAGCACATACATTTTTATGTGTACAGATGGGGGCAGGAGGTATATAAACTCTGTTATCAATTCCCAAAGTATGGTGAATTTGGAGTATGAAATTGGAGAGGTAAATATTAGCTCATTTATTGGCTTTATTTAGCTTTCCCTCAAATTACATGTTTAAGAGATTTAACCATAACCAAAAGCTATTTTCAAAGTTCAGTGATGACCAAATGAAAATTAAGTAAAAAATTGCTCTAACCCAACAAATCAAAGCAGCAACAGCAAGGTAAATATTTATAGGCTTGGCTATGGCTGATGGTTCCAGTAGGATGTATTTCATTTAATAAGCAGTGAGAAAACTCTCAAGTAACATGTCCAAAAATTCAGTTCATCAAACACTTTTTTTTTCATAACACCACTAAGACTTCGCCATTCCCTTGTTCCTAAAAACATTGCTGTTTCTTTTAATGCGTGGAAATTCTAAATCATATAGATTGGGAATTTAAAATAGTAAATAGGGGAAATAATTTTATTTATTTATTTATTTTGAGATAGTCTTGCTCTGTCGCCCAGGCTGGAGTGCAGTGGCACAATCTCGGTTCACTGTAACCTCTGCCTCCTGGGTTCAAGTGATTCTCCTGCCTCAGTCTCCCGAGTAGCTGGGATTACAGGCGTGTGCCACCGTGCCCGGCTAATTTTTGTATTTTAAGTAGAGACGGAGTTTCACCATGTTGGCCAGTCTTGAACTCTTGACCTCAGGTGATCCGCCCGCCTCGGCCTCCCAAAGTGCTGGGATTACAGGCGTGAGCCACCCCGCCCAGCCTAATAGGGGAAATAAATTTTAATTAAAAACTTCAGTTCTTATATAGAACACATTTAGAGGAAAATACACACATAAAAGTACACACATACTTTCATTCTTATGCAAAAAAATCTAACTCACTGTACTTGTGATTTAGGTGACTCTACATTCTGAGGATTGCCTATGTGGGTACAACTTAAAGGAGGAAATCAGTTCATACTAAATTCCTCAGTTATTTCTCACTCTGTTTAAGTGTTATCACAATTTTCAAAAGAGACTGCAAGTTAACTGAATAATCAAAGCATTAAACTTGTTCTAAGTATGTTGTTTTGAAGTTGGATTTTGGCTGAATTGTTCTGATAGAATTCAGAATAGAATTCTCATAGAATTTCACTTTTTTTAAGTCTTTGTGCTCTTTCTTTAAACGGAGAAAGCTGAGGCCAAATTTAAGGCTCATAAAGCACTGTCATCTCCTACATCCTGTGTTCTTTATGCCCCACTCTTCCCTCAACCTTCTCTGCTTCTTACTTTATCAGCCCTCCACCCCTGTATAAGTATCAGAATAAAGTTTGGCCATGTGGTAGCTTATTTTTAGAGATAATCTACCTTAAGGTAGATACTTAGGATACTTTTAGTTTTTGTGTTTTTTTTTTGAGACGGAGTCTCGCTGTGTTGCCCAGGCTGTAGTGCAGTGGCGCCATCTCAGCTCACTGCAAGCTCCGCCTCCCGGGCTCACGCCATTCTCCTGCCTCAGCCTCCAGAGTAGCTGGGACTACAGGCGCCCGCTACCACGCCCGGCTAATTCTTCTGTATTTTTAGTAGAGACGGGGACTTAGGATACTTTTATGCAGGCTTGAAAACAGTTTATGTTTTCTGAATACTTGCTATTTAAAAGAACACAAAACTCAAAAAGAAATCAAGCACACTTGACACTGAAATGGAGCTTACCTTAGAGCCACGTTCATTAAAGATTATTTCTACATCTAGGATTTTGCCAAACTGCTGCAGAGATAAAAATAAAAACATTTACTTATGGTCAGGTTTTTATCCACATATTTTGTTCTCTTCTAAAATGGGAATAGTTTATTTTTCTTCTTCTGTAAACTCCTTATTTAACTTCTATGTTTGTATTTGTTAGTAAGTTCCAATAGCAGTTTCTGATTTTTCCTCATTGCTGAGCTGACAGTTTCTCCTTTCTCAGTTCACTCACTCAGGCAATTTATCCACATCTCTGTGGGAAGCTGTTGTCGAAAGTTATTCACAGTGTTAGCCCATTAGATGTTGTATGGGGACAAGAACTTGGAATGTTCCTAACTACATCTCTTTATTTTTTAAAACAGTCTCAGATTTGAAAAGCAAATCCTAGTAAGTAGAATAATATACTATAGAAGGCTATTTCCCTCCTTTTTTTAATACAAAGTATATTCACTATATGAAAAGCAGAAAACATAAACAAAAGGAAAAGGGAAAACAGAAAATAAAGATCATCTGCGGCCGGGCACGGTGGCTCACGCCTGTAATCCCAGCACCTTGGGAGGCCGAGGCAGGCGGATCAACTGAGGTGAGGAGTTCGAGACCAGCCTGACCAACATGGAGAAACCCCGTCTCTACTAAAAATACAAAATTAGCCAGGTGTGGTGGCGCGTGCCTGTAATCCCAGCTACTCAGGAGGCTGAGGCAGGAGAATCGCTTGAACCTGGGAGGCGGAGGTTGCAGTGCGCCGAGATCGCGCCATTGCACTCCAGCTTGGGCAACAAGAGCGAAACTCCATCACAAAAAAATAAAAATAAAAATCATATGCAATCCTATCATCGTAAGGCTTTAGTACATAGCATTCCAGGCTTTCCCTCAGGCATGTAGAGATAAGTAACCATAGACATCAGATACATTCTATAATTTGCTTTTTTGTTTATTTAAAAAAAAAAAAAAGAGTCTTGAACTGTCACCCAGGCTGGAGTCCAGTGGCACGATCTTGGCTCACTGTAACCTGTGCCTCCTGGGTTCAAGCTATTCTCCTGCCTCAGCCTCCTGAGTAGCTGGGATTATGAGTGCCCGCCACCACGCCCAGCTAATTTTTGTATTTTTAGTAGAGAGGGGCTTTCACCATGTTGACCAGCCTGGTCTCGAACTCCTGACTTCATGTGATCCGCCCGCCTCAGCCTCCCAAAGCATATATTGCTTTTATTTTTTTAACTTAGCAATAGATTATGAACAACTATCTAAGTCAATATATATATGTGTTACCACTTCTATAGGCCACATGCTATTCACCACCTTAATATTTCTACAACAAACATCAAGAATATTTTAAATAACACCTCTCTTTAGTAATTCTTTAAACATTTTAACATTCAGAAAAGCAAGCAAAAACTAAAGACACAAAGCCTAAACTCTATTGTTATGTAGCTAAATAGCCGACTAGAGGGTTACACAAAACACAATCATTATTTAGGGGGAAAGTATATAAAAAGAGACAAAACTGTTTTAATCAATGCTTGGATGAAATGAATTGAAGGTACATGCAGAAAATTTCCAGATATCTTTTTGGCTCATATTTCCCTCTGAGTATTGGAGTCATACCTGATTATCTACTTCACTTGGGTTTCAAAGCAGACTTTGGGAAATGTGAAAAAAACTGAAAAAGGGAAAGAGCAAAACAGAAATCATGCCGTTCCACTGGATTCAATCATTACTATCTTTATCAAAAAACTTGTATTAATAACCCAAGTTTTCTACAGTAAGACATCTTGGTTTGGTTTAATAGAAAAACCATGGAAAAAGGAAAATGTCTTATTTTACATGGGAGGGCACTTATGCTTATCCTATAAAACTAAGATTTGCATGGTGCTTTGGAGTTTGTTTTGTTTTATATTTTCTAATGCATTCTTATAATATCCTTCTGGAGTAAGGATCACATTCCTTTTATGGTTAAGGAGAATGAGGCTAAAAGAAGCTATTCGTCAAGTTTATGAAGCTAATGAAATGGAGCGTGGAATGCCTGCTCTTTACCACGGCTACTGTTCTTCTAAGTAATAGAGAGTCACAATATGGAAGAAAATAAAGCAACTAGGTATCTCTGGTAAGGAAAAAGCTATTTCTTTTGCACTTTATGCCTTATGAGAAGGGCATAATACATTTCAAGAAATCACTGACTGGCCCAGGCAGATCTGCAATGGATGCTATTTTTCTGACTCAAGAGAAAACAAACCTCTGGCAGATGAGAATGTATTCCATTCTCACAGACCTCCAGAGACTACGATTTTATATAAGTTCTGATAATTCAGTAGAGAGCCTAATAACTCAGGCTCCCGAGAAGTTTCTTCTGCATAACCCAAGTCCTTTATGCTGCCCTTTATTTTCTGTTGTTCTCTTCTCTGAAGAAATGGAAAATATCTGGTTACCACTTTCTGTGTAAAGCTCTTCAAATACTTCAAGAACATCAACTCTGGCCTTCTCTTTAGTGTGGAAAATATATCCAGGTAGTCAGCTAAAAATGACAGAATGTTGCCCCAGTGTCTTGTCACCATGAAGTGGGCACAAAGACTCAAAGAAGAGCATTTGCTTTTCTAATAAAGTACCAGGCAGCTTTCCTAGTGGAATTAGAAAAACAAAACAAAACAAAACAAAACCTATTGATTATCTCTGGGTTAAGAGTTTGGTCAAATTCAAAAAGCAAAAACACACAGGCTCAGAAAAAATTAAGATCCTTAGCAGCCATTCACTTCCCAACAACTTAAATCTTTGCAATTAACTTTTTTCATGATGGTGATTCAGGAGGAAATAAACAGTTGAAAGAATACATCAGAGGTAGTAAACCAATCCTCTACAATGATTTTAGATATTGGTTTTGACACTGTGGGGTATGAGCAACGAAGTATTATAAAAGCAAAATACTGAGGTACTGTTTTCACAAATATTATTTCATTTAATTTATAACACTCTGAAAGGCAGAGATTACTATCTCTATGTTTACAAATATGATATTTAAATTCAAAAAGGTTACATGAATCCCAAAGTTCACACGCGAATAGAATCTGAACCCAGACTCTTTGACTCCAAAATCTATACTCTTTCCACTTTAATGAGCCACCTCTAAACCTGTATTCTCTAACATCGTGAATCTTTTTAGACATTACAAAGCTAAGTAGAGAGTGGCAATAATGCATCCCTGAATCTAGTTTCTTTGGTCTTGCAGTTGAGGCAGATAAGAGGAGAGGAAGGCAGTACTGAGCTGGGCTTACATGGAAGGCAAAGGAAAAAACTAAGAAGGCGACAGGATGAATAAGCAGTGGTCCCCAAATTTAAGTGCACATGAGTATCAGCTGGGGATCTTGTAAACATACCTAAGCCCAAGCCACACTCCAGGCCAATTAAATCACAACCCTAGAATGTGAGACATAGACATCAATATTTTTTAAGCTTCCCAGGTAATTTCCAGTGTGCAAACAAGTTTAGGAATCATTGCTCTAAAAGAATATGCACGTTTGCTCTTTCAGGGGAAACTAAGCATATTATTGGTATGTTTACTGAGTTCAGTAGGTGAGCAGGGTGACCATGCTGGTTTCAGCACTGAAAGTCTCCCATCACAAGAAGCCCCTCAGTCACAGCAAACTGGGTCATAGGGCCACCTTATGCGTGCAGCAACCTGCAAGACTATGTCTAGAGCAGACTGGATGATAGAAAAAGGTTTCTAAGGACTGATGAAAAGACCGATTTATCTCAGGATCTTTCTCAATCTATTTGTAGTTTAAGCCTAAAGTAATAATGACTAATAACACACCTGGGGGATTAAAATCTACTTTAATTGTAAAATCCATAAAAAAACTTCAGAGACTTACCCCAAACATCTGCCGGAGGTCAGGGTCCCGGAAGCGGAAAGGAATATTAGAGACATGCAGCCGTTTCGGGGTAGATTTACTCTCTGAATTTTCACTACTTTGTGTCTGTGACTGCTGGCCGTCTGTCTGTGCTCCACCTTCTGTCTGCTAAGCAAAGAAATAAATAATAAAGAATGAAAACTAAACACAATTACTCTAAAATAATTAATGCTCCCCCCACAGCAATCATCCCCAAACAGGGTATGTTTAAGCAAAAATTACAGTAGTCCCTTCAAAGACAAAAACAACAACAACAAAAAACACAAAGATGTTATTAATGTTCTAAATGCTACCATCTACAAACAAAATGTTGGTGTTTTGAGTATTTACAGTATGCTAGCAAAATGGGAGCTGAGGTACACAGAAGTACTAAGTGACTTGACCAAGATCACATGAAGATGCATTAGGATAACTGAAGATACAAAAATAGTTCCTTTATTCTTAGACTTTTAGAACTTCCTATTTTTAAGATATTTCTATTCTGAAAATAGAGAGTCTGTTATACTTAGTTATGGAGGTCACTTCATTTTTTGGTCTATGATCTCAGGCTCTCTCAAGGAAATGAAATAGGGAAATATTTCTATATTTCATTCCCTCTATTAGCTCTAGAGTTGTTACTCCTATGTTGCCAAAGTATTATAATGATATTATTTATGAAGAGGAAAAACCTAGCAATAACTGAAGAAGCTTCTTTTTTTTTTTGAGACGGAGTCTGGCTCTGTCGCCCAGGCTGGAGTGCAGTGGCGCGATCTTGGCTCACTGCAAGCTCCGCCTCCCAGGTTCACGCTATTCTCCTGCCTCAGCCTCCCGAGTAGCTGGACTATATAGGCACTCGGCTAATTTTTTGTATTTTTGGTAGAGATGAGGTTTCACCCTGTTAGCCAGGATGGTCCTGATCTCCTGACCTCGTGATCCGCCCACCTCGGCCTTCCAAAGTGTTGGGATTACAGGCGTGAGCCACCGCACCTGGCCAAGAAGCTTTTTACTCTGAAACAAATCTGTACTCTCCTCCCTAACTTATGCAATTCCAGCTAACTTTAGTCCAGGGGAACCCAACCTTCTGCAGCCCAGAGCAAAGTGCATTGAGAGAATCTAACTGTAGGAAAAGGCTTTAGAGACCCTGACTCATCTGCTACTCAACCTAAAAATGCAAGATTTGTACATATCCACAGTTAAAGAGTATAAATGAGTGTGGGTATGCATTTATTTATTTATATTTATTTTTTACTTTTTGGACTCAGTTTAATGGGTTGTGCATGGTAACCCAATATGCTCACACATGCACACAAGAATCATATGCAGAAATCAAAGTTTCAAGACAGGACAGCTACTGCATGTGCCTGCACGCTGGTATTTTCTAGTTTGTTTTCCTTTTTCTTACCTAGCATAACCCAGCAAATTGAATTTACAACCCACTAAGAGGTCACAGCCTGTGGACTGGAAAACAGTGAACTAAACAACCTCTCTGAGCACTCTGGCGCTTCCAGAAAACCACGTTTTGCTGCAGCATCCTCAGCACCATTCCACAAGGAGGGAGGCAACTCATCCCATGTCCCCACGATACACAGGAGGAGACAGAACAGGGGCACTCCATGGGCCACCCCATTAAGCCAGTCGGAGCACTTGGACTCAGATCTCCCAAACTTCATGCGATTTCCACTCCATCACGCTGAATTTCCATGTGGCTTTCAAAATCATTGCTAAGCGCTGTTTCCATGACGCCACACTCAAGTTTTAAGTGAAAATCTATTACGAAATAAAAACTTTTTTTGGAAACTATACTGCTGCAGAAAAAGCACACTGTCAAGAGTGTGCATTTCGGGTGCAGTGGGTGGGAAGAAGAACCTACAACATGTGGTCTACATGGTAGCTGCTTTTCAAAAGCGAGTTTGGGGGACACAGCAAGGGAGGAACCACTAGAACTGTCATTGAACAGTCATGTGCTTCTCTCCAATCAGGAAACTCCAGCAGCTGCAGAGAACATCCAGAATCAGAAGCGAACACCTGAGTAAGGACCTTCTGGGCCATAAAGATGGTCTTTCGATGAGAAAGCCAGGGCCCCCAGACACCACGTGTCCTGCATGGAATCACCAATTGGCCAATAGCAGGGCCCACGAGGAAGCCTAGGATTTCAAGGACGGCCCCGCACTACTCTAAAAATGTTTCTACCACCAATACACACTTGAATGGGCCCATGCCTGTAGGGAAGGCACTATCAACTCACACCAATTCCAAAGGAAGAAACCCAGGCTCAGGGGCTTCCCAGTGAAGACAGGTACAGTCCCCTGAAAACCATGCCCCAGACTAGAGTGCATGGTCCTCCACTGGACAGACCCCGTGGCCCGTCCTCAGGATCCCAGAACAGGCTGCTCAGTGACATGCACTAAAAGGGGCAGGGACGGGCACTGGGAGATCCTGCCTATGCAGAAAAAGTCCTCCCAGGAAGCAAACCACATTTCCAATCTGGTGAATCACCCTCAGTAGAATAAAATCCAGGCCAATCAGCTATGCCTTCAACTCAAAAGGAATCTGAAGAATACATAAGTTAGTTACACACTGTCACCAAAGCAGTTAGGGAGAGCTTCTGAGATGATGAAAACCAAGGGAAAGGGGATGGAGATGAACAAAAATGATCTCATTAAGCCAGAGGCAGGTGAAGCCACACACTTCTGGAAAAGTGTAACAATAAGGCAAGAACTCAGGTTCCCAGGGAGAGGGACATGGGCTAAGGGTGACTTGGTGCCCGCAGGCAAATTGCTTAACTTCCCTGCCCTCCTGGCACCTCATGCCCGACACAGCCTCTGGTATTGGGAGTGGTGCGGTATCAGAGGGCTGCTCTCCTTCAGGCCGGCCTTGCTGTCCACACCGGGAGGCAGGCAGGCAGTCACTCAGGTAGAAGACCTTCTAAGGCTTCCACTGCCCAAGGGCTGCAAGGGCATCCTTCAACGAAGACAGACGCTTGGTGGCCACTATCCCCATTCTTCTTCAATCTCATCCCCCTTGTGGTTTCGGATGCCGCGGACCAAGTCCTGCAGGTTCTTGTCAAACATGCAGTTGATGATGACCTTCACCATCTTGAGGGCCATACTGGTGGCCCACAGGCTTCTGCCCCAGGAGGCCCACGGCTGCTTGCCGTGAGAGGGCCCGGGGGCTGCAACTACTGCCGGCGGATCGCTGAGCTGCCAGCCGCTGTGGTGGGGCAGGCTCCTAGGCCAGCGCAGTGGCGGGGTTCGAGGACCGCGGCAGAGGCTGTGACCTGCTCCACAGGGGCCGCGATCCCACTCAGGGCCTCTTGCAAACGGCAGACAAGCATTTATTTATTTTTATTTTGTTATTTATTTATTTTTCAATTGAGACAGTGTCTCACTCTGCCACCCAGGCTGGAGTATAAGAGCGAGATCAAAACTCACTGCAGCCTCAACCTCCTGGGTTCAAGTGATCCTTCCACCTCAGCCTCCCAAATGGCTGGCACTACAGGTACACACCATCACGCCCGGCTTAATATTCATTTTTAATCATGAATCTCTTTTGCAACATCCCAGGCATGCATTTATCTAATTGTTTTTCACTAAATCCCCAAAAAAGTTATGTTAAGAAAATTTTTGATAAATATCTAACAGGTGTGACACATTCTAGGCATGCAATTTTGATGTATTCATCTGGCAATTGAAGAGCCTTGTGTTTTTACTATTCCCTATGAAGTCCATGCAAAACTGGATAGCTTGCTGAGCTGATTAAACCAACATACTTTTAAAACAGGAGTGGAACTTGCTGTTCTTATTATCTCAAATGAGACAGAAGTGAGTCCCCAACAGATTCTGCTAGGTGACAGGATGAATCCCCTCCCTTTGACTTTCAGGCTAAAAGAAGCTGTGAATCAGAGATACTTTTGGCTCAGAGATGTTGGCAACCATCTTGAAATGAAGTTTGAAACTTCAAAATATAAAGGATAATCAGGAATAAACTCCAAATGAATATCAGCTTTTCAAGTGTCAATTTAAGTGATGGCAGCTTTTTATCTCATTCCATTCAGGCCTTGCAGATGGCTTAATGTGCAATGATTCATGTGATATAAAAATAGCAGAAAAGCGAAGAGCTACGAAGCAATGTTCTGTGAAAGTGTACGGTTTTCAATCATCAGTCTTGGCACAATGCAGACTAAATAACATAAATTCCATTTAAAGATGAAACTCACTAAGTTACTAAAACAGCATCAAGCAAACCAACATGCAGTCAAAGCAACAAGCATCAATTACAACTAATGCTCATTCAAGCATCTTCAAACTTGCCTCTTAACATCTCACAGTTGGATCACATAAAACTTTGTCTTCAACCAAACTTTACAACCACCAGATCTGGTCTGCAAGATGACAATGTATCACTCTGAGGAAAGTTAAAAAGACTGATTCCACAAACTCCAAATTACACTTTTATATATAACTTTATATGTAGTCCATGTAATCTGTCATAATGTATGTGAAGTGGCAGGATAAATGAAAACTAATGATTACTTCAAAGTATGCTGCCCAAGGTGCTTATCTATAGCTCTTGATAGTTCTTTGCTTCTCTGAAGACACAATTTAAGATCAGAAGCAAGACTGGTTAATTTTGCAGCTTGTAGTGAACACCCCCTGCTTTTTTTTTTAAAGTATGAAATCTTTAATTCTAAGTCGATCTAGCATGTAGAAAAAGTGACTTATCATTTACCAAATTCTCAAGACTTCTGATCTACTGCAATTTTTATTTATTTTTTATTTTATTTTATTTTATTTTATTTTGAGACGGAGTCTCGCTCTGTCGCCCAGGCTGGAGTGCAGTGGCCGGATCTCAGCTCACTGCAAGCTCCGCCTCCGGGTTCACGCCATTCTCCTGCCTCAGCCTCCCGAGTAGCTGGGACCACAGGCGCCGCCACCACGCCCGGCTCATTTTTTTTTTTTTTTTTTTTTTAGTAGAGACGGGGTTTCACCGTGTTAGCCAGGATGGTCTCGATCTCCTGACCTCGTGATCCGCCCATCTCGGCCTACCAAAGTGCTGGGATTACAGGCTTGAGCCACCGCCCCCGGCCCTACTGCAATTTTTAAACTGAAGTTTTACATACATAGATAAAAATACATAAAATGGCCGGGCGCGGTGGCTCAAGCCTGTAATCCCAGCACTTTGGGAGGCCGAGACGGGCGGATCACGAGGTCAGGAGATCGAGACCATCCTGGCTAACACGGTGAAACCCCGTCTCTACTAAAAAATACAAAAAACTAGCCGGGCAAGGTGGCGGGCGCCTGTAGTCCCAGCTACTCGGGAGGCTGAGAAAGGAGAATGGCGTAAACCCGGGAGGCGGAGCTTGCAGTGAGCTGAGATCCGGCCACTGCACTCCAGCCTGGGCGACAGAGCGAGACTCCGTCTCAAAAAACAAAAAACAAAAAAAAACCATAAATTACAAGCACAGAGCTGAATATTCACAATGAAAGTACACCCATGTAACCACCAAATTAGATCAAGAAACAAGATACCAGGAGCACCTTAAGGGGCCCACTCCAGTCACAGTTCCCCTGGCAAAGGGTCACGACGATCCTGACTTCTAACTCTCTAGATTAGTTTCGCCATTTGTAAACTTAATTAGAAACATGGAATCATACCATATGTACTCTTTTGTGTCTGACTTCTTTTATACATTAATGTAACATGCACACATATATTGTTGTAATTTATTCATTCTTAGTCCATTGTATAAACAAATTTTGAGCTGCTTACAGCTTTGGATATTAAGAATAATATTCCTGTGAACATTCTTGTTTACATATCTTTTGGTACACACAAGCATGTATTTCAGATAGATATACATATATATATGATGTTTATATATGAGTGGATTTGCTAGGCAAGAATATGTGTCTGCTTAGCCTTAGTAGTACTGTCATTTTTCCAAAGTGGTTATACTAACTTATACTCCCATCAAGTGTATGTAAGAGTTCTACTTGTTCCCCACGCCCTTTTTTTTTTTTTTTGGAGACAGAGTCTTGCTCTGGTGCCCAGGCTGAAGTCCAGTGGTACAATCTCAGCTCACTGCAACCTCTGCCTCCCAGGTTCAAGAGATTCTTGTGCCTCAGCCTCCCAAGTAGCTTGGATTACAGGCATACACTATCATGCCCAGCTAATTTCTGTATTTTTTTGTCGAGATGGGGTTCAGTCATGTTGACCAGGTTGATCTCGAACTCCTGACCTCAATCTGCCCATCTCGGCCTCCCAAAGTGCTGAGATTACAGGTGTGAGTAATCCCGTCCAGCTAAGTTCTACTTGTTCTCAGTATTATTTTCATTTTAACTCTTCTGGTTAGTGGAATTATATTGTGGTTTTCATTTGTATTTCTCTGATGATTAATGAAATTGGTTACTGCTTCATATGTTTACTAGACATTTTGATATCCTGTTTTGTGAAAAGTCTGCAAATTCTTTGCCCACTTTCTAATTAGGTTGACTTTTTTTGCTTATGATTTGTAGGAGTTCTTTATGAATTTTGGATATGAGCCCTATGATAGACGTACTGCAAACAATTATCTTTTTATGCGCTATAGTCTAGTTCTTAGAAAGACATAAATTTTTAACTTGTTAGTGTCATTACCACCGAAATGGCTAGTTCAAACACCTCATTTTTGAACAGGCAATATTCTTAACTTTTTAGTTTGCTCAAAAATCCCCACCATATCAATTGTCTGACCTCACTGGAAGCAACAAACATTGACTCTACAATTCCCTGTCTCCAAGTCCTTACCTGTAGGTGTTTCTTTGCCTTTCTATCAAATTTAGGTTTCAGAACCAGTCGTTTCAATCTCCTTGGTTGAATCAGACTAAAAAACTGCAACCCTGAATGACTTCAACCACCAATTTTATCTAAGCTTGAACCTGGGCAGGTACCAGCTGCTGGAGGAAAATCACTCAACTACTAAAAACAGCACAATAGATGCATGGTCACCAAATCAAAAAGGGTCTAGCAATCTTACCACATTTCTTCTGTGAGCCAGAGTTCCCATTTTCTATAAATACCTTTTCAAACTTGCTTTCTTCTCTGTAAACCTCAGACCTTTTATTCTTTCCACTTATAGAGTTTGGTTAAAAAACGGGAATCTCTATAAAATAGTAACTATTTATTGAGTGCCAGACCTGATCTAAGTCTTTTAATAATATTAAATAGTTTACTAGTTGCCAAACTCTGAACTAAGTGTTTTACATTTTAATTAATGTAATTATTTCAACAACCCTACAGAGTAGGTACTTAAAAAAAAAAAAAAAAAAAAAAGTAAGCACATAGTAGGTACTACTTTTTATTCTCATATTTCAGATAGGGAGTCTGACGAATAGAAAGAGTGTCTAAGTAAGTAATGAAGCAAGGATCTGAACCCAGGTAGTCTGCCTCCAGAGTGCACTTTTTTTTTTTTTGAGACAGAGTCTTGCTCTGTTGCCTAGGCTAGAGTGCAGTGGTACAATCTCAGCTCACTGCAAGCTCTGTTTCCCAGGCTCACGCCATTCTCCTGCCTCAGCCTCCTGAGTAGCTGGGACTACAGGTGCCCGCCACCACGCCTGGCTAATTTTTTGTATTTTTTTAGTAGAGACGGGGTTTCACCGTGTTAGCCAGCATGGTCTTGATCTCCTGACCTCATGATCCGCCCACCTCGACCTCCCAAAGTGCTGGGATTACAGGCGTGAGTCACTGCGACTGGCCTGAAGTGCATGTTCTTAACCATTATATTGTACTTTACATATATTATTTTCTTTAACCCTTGCAATAACTCTATGAAACAGATAATACCGTTATCTCCAACTGACGCGAAGATGCTAAATGTAGAGACGTTCAGTTAGTTGCCCAAGGTCACACAGTAAGCAGCAGACTAGGAATTCAAAACTAGGCAGCCCAACTTCATACGTGAAATCACTTCCTTTCTAGCATCATACTCATCCTCTCTTCTTCCATTAGAAGCGAGAACCCATACGAATCCCACCCCTCTCTTACTTTCTTAGGACTCTCATCTCACACAGCAAGAGTCTCCGGGAGTGGAGACAGGCATGGGTAAGAGACAGGGAAGGCTACACTAGAGATGACATGGGTTCTATACCTTTTAAAAATTTTTTTGAGTAAGGGTCTCCCTCTGTCGCCCAGGATGGAGTGCAGTACAGCAAACTTAGCTCACTGCAACCTCCACCTTCTGGGTTCAACTGATCCTCCTGCCTTAGCTTCCCAAGTAGCTGGGACTACAGGTGCGAGCCACCATACACGACTAATTTTTATATATTTTTTAGAGATGGGGTTTTGCCATGTTGCCCAGGCTGGTCTCAAACTCCTGAGCTCAAGCGATCTGCCTGCCTCAGCCTCCCAAAGTGCTGGAATTATAGGCATGAGCCACTGTGCCTGGCTGGGTTCTATATCTTAAGGAAAGAGAAACAGGTCAGGCTATGCAGAGAAAGGAAAGGGAGAGAAAAGAAAATCAGCAAAGGGATGCTGACATTCAATTAGGAAAAAAGCCAAAGAACTACTAAACTGATACAGGGACTTAAAAGTGGTTTTCTGTACAGAGTAGAAATAGGAATAGAAAATATTGGTCATGCTATATTAATGTACTTAAATGAGATCTTATCTCACACCTGACATTCTCACTTTAAATTTATCCCAATATAGACTACTAATTTCTGAAATATATAAATCAGAGAGAAAAAAGGAAATAAAAGTTTTTAAGCCTTATCTTTGTGAAAAGTGGACAGTTAAAACTGATCTAAGAAAAAGCTCAGTCTATAACAGCACTGGTTTGCATTATTTTCTCTTGTTAGCTGCTGAGCACCCTTACTGACCATATAAACAACCTTCCAAGGTTGTGGTTTTCCCTTTTGTGGTCATTATCCAACCTAACGTATCCACTGGGCAAGGCATAAAAGAGAAGAGGCTGGACGGAGTCCGCTCACCAACAGTTTACAGCGAGGACTGGCAGCAGTGCTGGCCTGACGCAATCATACAGCTAGAACCTACACATCTACCCTTCAAACAACTCATCTTCCCTGGCGCAGCTGAGCTAGCCATCAACACTGCACAGGAGGTCGGCACCAATTACACTTAATAGCAAACTAGAATTTTAAGTCTCAGAATCTCATCCTAGAAATGAGGACTACAAATGTTTTCTTTTTTTTGATGACTTCAAACTTTTAAAACACTTATAACTAGGAAATTGATTCATTTTTCTGACTCCTCTACGATACAATGGAAATATTTTAACTATACATTGTGAACAAATGTTCTATCATAATCTAAAGGGAATTCTGAGTGATACAAGATTAAGTATAACCTTCCAAGTCTATCAGATTAAGATTAAACACATACTACTCTGAGGTAGATACTAAGGAATCTCTCAATGAATTCAGAAATATTTTGATTTGTGGATTATCCACTTTCTTCAATATTTATTTTTCCTCTTTCCCCCGCCCCCACATAGAAGTCTTCATTTCTTATTTTCATCTCTTTGAGGCTAACAGAGAAAAGAAGCAAAATAGGAAATTCAGTTTAGCACAGTAAAGTTTTTGAAAATCTGATTCATGGCTGAAAATATCTATTTAACCATCCCAGTTTAATGACAGTTTAGCTGGTCACAGAATTCTAGGTTGGAAAAAAGAATCCCCTCAGAATTTTGAAGATAACTCTCAACTGTCTTCTAGCTTTTAGCCTTGCTGCTGAGAAATCTGAAGGCATGATTCCCATCTCCTTGTATGTGTCTTTTTTCTTCTTTCTTGCAGCTTGTAGGACTATCCAAATACACCTGATGTTCTAAAACGGTGTCGATAGTGATACGCCTCAGTGTGGACTTGTTTCATTTTCATCTATTTTGTGGAGAATTCTGTGGGCTCTTTCAAGTTGGAAATTAATGTCCTCAGTGCTGGGAAGTTTTCTTGTGTTATCGGGTGATTATTCCCACTCCATACATTTTCTTTCTTGAGGCAATATTATTGGATCTTCTAGACCTCTAATTTTCACATCTCTTCTCTTGTATTTCCCATCTCTGCCTTTTTGCTCCATTTTTCTAGGATACAGGTCCTTAATCTCTTATCTGAAACCTTTGGGGCCAAATGCGTATCAGAATTTTTACAATTTTAGAAAGTTAATATAGAATATAACCCATAATGTAATACCCACCCCTCATCCCACCCACATACAATGAGATCTGAGGCAGTGATATTTCTTTAGCAAAATCTATAAAGGATAGAAGTAGGTTGTGTTGTAAATTTATGAAAAATACAATTTTCAGAACTTTTTAGATTTTGGAATTGTGGATAAGAGACTGTAGGCCAGGTAGAGTGGCTCACACCTGTAATCCCAGCACTTTGGGAGGCCGAGGCAGGTGGATTACCTGAGGTCAGGAGTTCAAGACCAGCCTGGCCAACATGGTGAAACCCTGTTTCCACTAAAAATAGAAAAATTTGCTGGGCGTGGTGGTGCACACCAGTAATCCCAGCTACTTGGGAGGCTGAAGCAGGAGAATCGCTTGAACCCAGGAGGCAGAGGTTGCAATGAGCTGAGATTGCACCACTGCACTCTAGCCTAGGCCACCATTCCAAAAAAAAAAAAAGATGTAGACCTTTATTTTTTTAATTTCATCTTCAAGTCAGCCAAATAAAGTTTTTCATTTTGTTGCCATGTCTTTAATTTCAATGACTCATTTTCCTTTTCTGAAACTCAACCCCCATCCCCCAAACTAGCATTTCATTCCTGTTAATACAATTTCTTCTCTGAGGATGTAAATGTAATTGTGGGGGAAGGGTCCCTACTCCCTGCAATGTGGTGGTGGTGGTGGTTGTTTTGGTTTGTTTTTGTTATCTATCTTCCATGTTACGGGTTTTCGTGGTACCCAGTAATCACTGATTGTCTATTCAGGACTTAAGAGTTGAGGGGGTAGGTGGCAGGTAGCTAAAAAATTGGCAAGTCTGAGTGGGTGGAGTGGAGGCTTCGATGACTTTGTGATTCCTTCATTCTAAGTTGTTAGGTAAGCAATTTGTTCTTTAAGTCTTCTTGAGCAAGCGAGGTTCTCCAAAAAAAAGTCTTCCAATCTTCTAACTGATGCCACCAGTTTCTGAACTTTTGAAATTTTTGTGGTATGAGTAAAATTAACTTCATGTATTAAAAACTGTAACTAATAGTAACTATTTAATAAAACCTTATAGTACTGTGTGTGCATGTTTTAATCAAGGCAGCAAAATAGGGTCACACAGCCTATGCTTGTTTGGAGCTGACATGTATATTCTGGGAAACACTGCTTGCTTTCAAAATAACCTTTATATTTCAAGTGAAGAAGAGCCTACGTTATAGTCATTCTCCAAAGCAAACACAGAAGGTTAAGGCAGAATAAGCAGATGAAGCAGTAAATGAGATGTGGTGATCATCTAAAGGCAAGTTCATAATACAAATTTTTTTCCTTTTTCTGTTCCTTACAGCCTAGAAGTACCTCAGATACAAGGTGAGGATTATTAAAATATTTGTGATAAGGAGACATAGCAACTAACTACAGTATGGGATTCAGAATAGAGAAAAAGACATTACTGAAAAAAATGAAATTTAAAATAAGGCCTATACTTTACCTAATAGTACTGTATCAGTCTCTCTTTTTGCCTGATTTTGAAAATTCTACTATAGAATCTATACATCTACTATGTAAGATGCTAACATTAGGGAACTTGGTGAAGGGTATGCAGAAACCTTTTGCATATTTTTGCAACTTTACTGTTAATCTAAAATAATTTCATAATTAAAAGTTTTGGTTGGGTGCAATGGCTCACACCTTTAATCCCAGCACTCCAGGAGGCCCTAGAGTTCGAGACCAGCCTCAGCAACATGGTGAAACCTTGTCTCTACAAAAAGCACAAAAATTAGCCAGGAGTGATGGCACAAGCCTGTACTCCCAGCTGCTTGGGAGGCTGAGGTGGGAGGATCAATTGAGCCTGAGAGGTCAAGGCTGCAGTGAGCTACAATCATGCCACTGCACTCCTGCCGGGGTGACAGGGCGAGACCCTGTCTCCAAAAAAAAAAAAAAAAAAAGAGGGAAAGAAAAGCAAGCAAGCAAGCAAGCAAAAAAATTTACAAGTTTTAAAAAAGAAAAAAGTAGGCCTGGCACAGTGGCTCACGCTTGTAATCCTAGCACTTTGGGAGGCCAAGGTGGATGGATTACCTGAAGTCAAGAGTTCGAGACCGCTCTGGCCAACATGGTGAAATCTCGTCTCCACTAAAAATACAAAAATTAGCCAGGCGTGGTGGCAGGTGCTTGTAATCCCACCTACTTGGGAGACTGAGGCAGGAGAATCTCTTGAACCCAGGAGATGGAGGTTGCAGTGAGCCGAGATAGTGCCATTGCACCCCAGCCTGGGCAACAGAGCAAAAACTGTCTCCAAAAAAAAAAAAAGGAAAATATTTTAGGATGTCGGATTCTAAACCCTTAAATATTAAAAAATCTAAACCCTTAAAAGAATGTTTAACTGACTTAATGATTATATACAGGCACAAGTGTAAACAAGTATTTGCTTGTATTCAAAATGTGATTGGAACTCTTATGAAACTTAGAGACTGAAAAGTACATTCATTTCCAATTATTGGTTTGATGAAGAAAAAAACCCATATTTAAATCTAACATTACCATTAATCCATTTCACAATTAGAAACAGTTTAACTTGTAACTCTCATGATTTTACATACAAAAAGAAAAATCATATAAAGCTTCATCTCCTACTGCATTCTCTCTGAAGACCTTATAGTTTTAAAAACAAAAATATCAATCACTCCTGGTTGGGCTCAATTTATTTTGAATGGGGGGGTGATTTTCAGATAAGGTATGTAAATGAATACTTTCCATAGACTTAAATAGGTAATTTTCACAGTATTATGAAGTCAACATTTAGTGTAAGTGATATAGTTCTGAAAAAAGTGTAATCTAAGAATAAGCCTATCAAAGGTCAGTAGATATTTCTATTAACGGCTCAAAGTACATCTGCCATGTGAATTACCGTGCAATTCAAATAGCTTTCAAATTAAGCAACTATTGCTGGGTGTGGTGGCTCACATCTGTAATCCCAGCACTTTAGGAGGCTGAGGCAGGTGGATCACTTGAGGTCAGGAGTTCGAGACCAGTCTGGCCAACATGATGAAACCCTGTCTCTACTAAAAATACAAAAATTCGCTAGGCGTGGAGAATTGCTTGAACCCCGGAGGCGGAGGTTGCAGTGAACCAAGATTATGCCACTGCACTCCAGCCTGTATGACAGAGCAAAACTCCGTCTCAAAAAAAGAAAAAAAAGAAAAAGAAATTAGGCAACTATTAACAAAGTTTTCATTTGGAGGGATTCATATTGAATCAAAATTTGCACAAAAGTGAAACTTCATTAACTTTTTATATCAGATTTCAAATCTGAATGATTTAAATTTGAATAAGATTGTGACATATTTAATATTCAAGGAAATGAAATGGAAACATCATAGCCTACTAAGTATTTGATATTCATTTTCTCATCTAATCTTGAAAACAACCCTAGGCGGAAGGAACTATTATCACCATTTTTACAGATAAGGAAAATGAGCATTGGAGTTCTAATTCTCTCATGGTTACACATTTAGCAAACAGAAGGAGCTGAGAGCTGAACCAGCTCAACCTGATTTACTGGCTCACACTCCCTCAACACAATATAGCCTTTATTAAAAAATAAAAATGCTTTAAAAAATTCATTTTTTTCTTAAAATATTTTACAAAGTTGGCCGGGAAACTTTTCATTATGCCATTGCATAGTACCTTAAAAAAACAAGAACTACAATCCATGTTAGAACTTCAACTAGATTTGTTAGCACTTAGAGCACTTTTGTTTTAATTTTCTTGGAGACAGGGTCTCCCGATGTTGCACAGGCTGGTCTCGAACTCCTGGGCTCAAGAGATTCTCAGGTCTAAGCTTTACAGGTTGCTGGGATTACAGGTGCATGCCACCATGCCTAGTTAAGCATTTTAAAAATGTTTCTAATAGGGCTGGGCACAATGACGCATGCCTGTGATCCCAGCACTTTGGGAAGCTGAGGCAGGCAGATCACCTGAGGTCAGGAGTTCAAGACCAGTCTGGCCAACATGGTGAAACCTCACCTCTACTAAAAATAAAAAGGAATTAGCCGGGCATGGTGACAGGCACCTGTAATCCCAGAGACATGGGAGGCTGAGGCAGGAGAATCGCTTGAACCCGGGGGACGGAGGTTGCAGTGAGCTGAGATCATGCCATTGTACTCCAGCATGGGCAACAAGAATGAAATTCTGTCTCTTAATAAAGTTTATGACGGAGTTCCTGATGGGTTAAAACGTGGTGGAACTAGATCATATGCATTCCTTCTCACACAGTACAAACGTGGTAACATGACAAAATATTTTTCAAAAAAGTAAAATCTTAGCCCACATGCTTATCTACTGAAAAATCAGTGTACTTCATGGTGCTAACACAATATATAAGACAATTATAATATACTGAATATAAAATTATTTTATCGAATATCACCACCAACACAATTTTTTAGACATAGAAAAGTGAATTTACATTTACTTATAGCAATTCCCTATTTAAGGATAATTACTTTTAGATTTATTTTAAAGAGAAATGTTTAAACATTTCTTCTGCGTATTTGAGCATTGTTATGACAAGCTGAGTTCTGAGAGTCTAATCCTGTTTGGGCATTCAAATGTAAGCTAACTTTTTTTAATAAACGAGTAATTCAATTTCTTCTGAAAATATGTGGTTCCATTTTCTCAGAGTGTCAAAGTACCAAAAAAAGGAATTACGAAAGGCATCGTTTGTACATATAACATGATCATGTACTGATTATCAGTGTCACACTGTGAAACAAAAACCAGAGCAAGTCATTTTTTAAAACAGGAGTAAGAATTAACTTTATACCTGAGTGATTATTTTAATATTCATTTAGAATGAGAGAAATCTGTTAGTATGCTCAAGCTAGAGTTCCTAGGTTAAAAGCTGAAGAGTAAGTGGAAACTAAGATGGTTAAGACTCTCTATGGATGTCTGTTTGTTTGTTTTTTTTTTAAATCACCATTTGCATGGAGAAGCAGGAAAAAAGCACTTGACTGAGAGCAGACTTCCTGAGGCCCAGCTCTGTAACCAGCTAGCTGTAACTTGCTCAAATCACTTAACACTACTGACCTCAGCTGTAAATGAGAGGCAGAAGATGCTGTCAAAAATGCTTTTTTAGGCTGGGTGTGGGGGCTCACGCCTGTAATCCCAGCACTTCGGGAGGCTAAGGCGGGCAGATCTCGAGGTCAGGAGATCGAGACACTCCTGGCTAACACGGTGAAACCCCGTCTCTACTAAAAATACAAAAAATTAGCCGGGTGTGGTGGCAGGAGCCTGTGGTCCCAGCTACTCGGGAGGCTGAGGCAGGAGAATGGCAAGAACCCGGGAGGTGGAGCTTGCGGTGAGCCGAGATTGCGCCACCGCACTCCAGCCTGGGCGACAGAGCAAGGCTCCATCTCAAAAAAAAAAAAAAGCTTTTTAGCTTTAAACTTCATCAATTCTGATCAGAGTTTACTCATTTAAAGAGGTAGTATAAAATATTTATAAAACATGTAAAGAGGTTTAAAAAATGCCCCTAAATAATCCTTTATGTCATCCTTGCCCTAAGCTGTGAGAGCAGTAACAGGCAGCAGAGCACAGCATTAATGCGCCTAGCAATTTTTTAGTTTAGTTTCCCTTGGGCATTAGGAGTAAGTAGGTAAGTAAATAAAACAAGGTATACAAAGAGAAGAAGCAACAGTCATGGAGTTAGCAATATTAACAACGTGCTGAAAGGGTGTCTTGAGTCTTATATGATCCACAGGGCAATTTTCTCTATTTAAAAACACCCATGCATAATTCTAAATTTGGTTTTCTGCGGCAACTCTCACATTCTCAAACCAGGTGACAGCTTCCTTACGGATCCAGCTTGGAAACTGCCAAACTACTCACAGGCATCAACACTTTGGAGCTAAAGGACAGATGTAATTATTTTTAGGGGTAAACTGATACAGGATATATACATATTTTATGTAGGCTCAATGTACTCTGCCTTTTATTACTTTAAGAAAAAATAAGAGCCACTCTTGGAAAAGTGGATGGCTGAATGAATAAATTCCTCTGTAGTCCAAGGCCTCTACATCCAGCCTGGAAACAGAACATGCTAATGATACGCACACTGTGGGCTCCTTTTTTCCCATTATATTCTTGAAATACTCATTTGGACAAATGATCCCACTGTTAAGGGCTATACCTTCTTGGCTATGTTTTAGTGCATCACTAATCTGCAAGGCACCTTCAAGTGTTATCAGATACAGGAGTCAATGGGCAATTCCAACTGATAGTAGAAAGAAAAATTGGCTTAAACTCCAGAGAAGGGGTGTGTAGAAAAGCAAAAAAAAAAAAAAATCCTCTGAGCATAATGGGCAACAGGGGCTTGCCAATGAGGAGGGTTATAAAATCTACAGCTGACTAATATAGTAAGGTGGGCCACTCAGCTATTTGCTCAAATCTCTACTTTCCACTCACCAACAAATATTTCAAAGAATCCTTAGCTCTTTAGAGTATAAAATTCCAAATTCTTTGGCCTTGAATTCAAACTCCTCCATAATTTAGCTTTATCAGTCTCTCTTATTGAGCATTATTGCTTCAGAAGAGCCTTGTGTTCCAACCAAAGATACTGTAAGCAAAACATCATGCTGTACAACAGCATAAATGCATACAATCTTGTCAACTTAAAAATCTTAATTTTTATTTTTTAATTTTTAGCGATGGGGTCTTGCCATGTTACCCAGGCTGGTCTCTAACTCCTGGACTCAAGTGATCCTCCCACCTCAGCCTCCCTAAGTGCTGAGATTACAGGTATGATCCACTGTGCCTGGCCTACAAAGAAAAGAACCTTCTGTTTACATCCCCACCTCCATGTGAGAAACCCTTTTCAACTCTTAAACACGACTGAGGATTCAGAGGGCTTTTTGTTTCTTTAGCTAATATCCATTGTTATTTATAGCATTAGAAATTAAAGCTGAGCAATTTTAAAAGTATTTAAAAATTAATTTTAAATAATAAGCCAATTACATGTTAATGTAAATAACATATTTTAAAGAAAATTAACTACATTTTCCAAAATGTAATAAATTTACTTAGAAGACTGGCACTCCCTTTAATGTATGGATTTACTCTGTTACAATATGTTATTTTAGTTTAAGTATACAAAGAAAAATCTGCCCTCACAGATAGTTGGAAAAGGGAAAACTATTTCAATAGCCTTCTCAGATAACTGTGGAGTCTTCTTTGATAATATATCAAAACTTGACGAGTGGTACTTTCTTAAAAGTTAACTACAATGTCGAATCTGAAACCTTATCAGTGAACTTTTCATATGTTATTACACTAAAATCCATTGGACAATCATGCACTTTGCATGGATCTTTTACTCATGATTTTGTAACATTAAACATCAGTCATTAGTTGTAAAATATCGGCTTACTGAGTTCTGGAGATCTTTCAAATGTCAGGACATTTCATTATACAAGACCACATTTGTTACTATCATCACAGATCTCATCAGAAAAAATCTTTAAGTACTGAGAAACTGTCAAGCTCATAGTGGAGGATACAAATTTTTCAAAATTCTAATTTTTGCCAGGAGAGTTTACATTTTACCAATGGGAACAAATAGTGTCAGTTTTTTCCCTTGAAGTGACAGGCTTACTTCATTTTCAAGAAAATGTCTGCCAGATACCCAAATCTGAATATCATGGTTTGTCCATTAGTTGTTCTTACAAGAAAAAAATGGTGCTCCATGAAAAAAAGCAGCTAGTTCAGCTTGCAACTCAATCACACAGTACTTTTCCTTGAGACAATGAAAATATTTTGGTATGTAACACAAGTGCTTTATGAATACTTTTTACTTTGCCATGTAGAATATGAAAAAGATCATATACTCGGCCGGGCGCGGTGGCTCAAGCCTGTAATCCCAGCACTTTGGGAGGCCGAGACGGGTGGATCACGAGGTCAGGAGATCGAGACCATCCTGGCTAACACGGTGAAACCCTGTCTCTACTAAAAATACAAAAAAATAAGCCGGGCGAGGTGGCGGGCGCCTGTAGTCCCAGCTGCTCGGGAGGCTGAGGCAGGAGAATGGCGCGAACCCGGGAGGCGGAGCTTGCAGTGAGCGGAGATCTGGCCACTGCACTCCAGCCTGGGCCACAGAGCGAGACTCCGTCTCAAAAAAAAAAAAAAAAAAAAAAGAAAAAGAAAAAGATCATATACTCAATGGTGGGAAATTAATAAAATTAATACTTTTTACTGCTTCATCAAGGACATTCTTAAGTGAACAAGATTCTTTTGTTTTCCTGTGAGTCTGTGACAGTGAAGAATATAATGACTGCTAGCAGCACAGTTTGGTGCCACGGCCTTGATTCATACTAAGGTGCTAGCAATTTTACCCACCATTGCTTTTGTACTGACCGTCAATGCCAATATAGTAAAAACAGCAAGAATGTATTGGTATTACTATGAAATTAATACCTTGCATTGACTTCATACACCCCCCGATCCAGACTCTGAAAAAGTTTAGGGAACTGCCAGTGATCTGTGGACCACACAGGGAAAACTACTGCTGCAGAGGACTGCCCCTGCCTGCAATGTCCTCTACTTCACTGCAGGCTATGGGTTCACTGTTTAGGGGAAGTAGTACCTACCTTCTAAAAGCATCTCTTAATGAACCCACTTCATTACTCTCTCTCTCTCTAGCACTTATCTGTACTTTGTTTTTCTTTTCTTTTCTTTCTTTTTTTTTTTTGAGACTGAGTTTCCCTCTTGTTGTACAGGTTGGAGTGCAATGGCATGATCTCAGCTCACTGCAACCTCTGCCTCCTGGGTTCAAGCGATTCTCCTGCCTCAGCCTCCCAAGTAGCTGGGATTACAGGCATGCGCCACCACGCCCGGCTAATTCTGTATTTTTAAAAGAGACGGGGTTTCACCATGTTGGTTGGGCTGGTCTCGAACTCCCAGCCTCAGGGGATCCACCTGCCTCGGCCTCCCAAAGTTCTGGGATTACAGGCATGAGCCACCACACCCAGCCTGTACTTTGTTTTTCTACCAGAACTTCTATAGGTCCATTGAGGGCAGAGGCTTTATTTTACCTTTTTAAGAACACCTAGTGCCTAGCACAGTAATGTGCACATGACAAGTATATATAAAACAGTTGTTCAGTATAATTTATGGGAAAGAATGCAGGCTCTTGGAGCCAGATAACCTGTATTTAAATCCTCACACTGACATTTATTAGTTGTGTGATCTTGGACAAGTCATCTTGAATCTCTCTAAGCCTCAATTTCTTCATCTGTGAAAGAGGAATAATAATGACACCTATTTCACATGGTGGCTGCGGTAATTCAATGGAGTTAACACATAAAAGTGCTTCAAACAATATCTGGTACAAAGTAAGCACTCAAATTTATTAGTTTTGTTGTTACTATTAAGTAGTTACTGACCCAATACATGTATTTAAAAAAATTATTTAAGGACTGATACTTTGATTTAAAATAAGGTAACCCTAAATTATGTTTTGAAGAGTGTATAAGGGGAAATAGATGTATTTTATTTTCCTAATTATCCAGTTAGGAAAACCTTATATTTAAGTGAAAGACTCAATAACATGCCATGTCTCCTAAGTAAATGATTCTAATTACATCCAACTAAGAAAAAGAAAGTATTTACATTATATGGAAGAATGTTGGAGAAATGAATTGTTACCTAAACTGATGTATTAACTCAATATTTTTAATAGTGTATGTCTAACACCTTAGACCACCTATACACCTTTAGAACAACTATAAGCCTCCCCCACCATTAGAAAGCACTTGCTAATAAGTGTCTGTATCCATAATATACCAGTAGAGATGATAAAAACAGAGAACGTATTATTTCCTACCCTCAAGAAGAATATAATCCAACAGGCAGTTAGAATATGTACACAAATATAAACCTCATATCTGAAGAGTATTCACTAAAGCTTGTCTCCTTCAAAGTCTTTGGTTATTTAAACCCACTGCCATTTAGAAAAGTATCTAAAGATACAGGAACTGAGGTCCTTTTTTCTCTGCAGGCAGGCCCAGAGATGATCAAGTGTCTGCAGGCCCGGGTGGTAGACCCCTAACTGCTGCCTCTTTTGCTAACGCACAGTATGGGACCAACTGACTATCCAAATAAGCTCTCATCTTGAGAGCAGGAGCTCCCAGCTCAAGGTTAAAATCGACTTCTAAAACACAGTTTCAAAATAAAAATTTCAGATTCTAATGCTCAGTTCTCATTGTTGTACAAGCTCTTTTCTTTTTGTTCTCTCCAACAAGCTAAGACTATCCAACATAAACGAAACATATCTAAATGGAGCTGTAGCTCACAGTAACAAAAAGCACAAACAGTACAAATAGGGACAACTGATCTTAAAAGACTTATGATGGTTACAAATAATTACTTCGGCTGGATGTGGTGGCTCACGTCTGTAATCCCAGCACTCTGGGATGCTGAGGTGGGAGGACTGCTTGACCCCAGGAGTTCCAGGCCAGCCTGAGCAACATAGGGAGACCCTGTCTCTACAAATAATAAAAAAAATTAGCCGGGTGTGGGGGTGCATGCCTGTGGTCCCAGCTACTCGTGGCGGCTGAGGCTGGGAGGCAGAGGCTGCAGTGAGCCGAGACCATGCCACTGCACTGCAGCTGGGTGACAGAGTAAGACCTTACCTACCTCAAAGACCCCCTTTCCCCACCCCAAAAAAAGGTAATTAAGGAACTAATTAAACAAGTAATTTCCAAAGTATTTCTTAATTTATTCTCACCACAACCCTGTACAGTCAGGTTGATTATAAATTTCATTTGATAGATGAGGAAACTGAAACTTGAAGGTAAAATGGTTTATTCAAGACAATTATTACAATAAGGATGGCACAATCTTTGTGCTACCTCTTATCTTACTCATCCAACCAGCTGTCAAATCCTCTATATTTTACCTTTATAATGTCTCCTGAATTTATTCCCCTCTCTACATAACCACTTAAGACTGTTTCCCAATCGTCTGCCTGCTCCTCTATTCATCCTGCATATGCTGTGACAGATCAATCTTCTCTGAGCACAATTCTGCTCACTTCATTTACTTGCTCAAAATCTTCAATAAAGTCCATATTTCTCAGGCTGGCATTCAAATACTCTTCCCAATTTATACTCAACTGACCCTTAGTCCACCTTATTTCCCACTGGTCTCTGCCAAACACCTAAAGCTTCAGTTAAGTAGAAACCTATGCTTTTATCCCAAGACATTTTGATCCTTCTCATCACTTCAACTTTATATTGAGAACTGACGTTCTTAACTCTTCCCGCTACCATCTCTGCTTACTTGAATTCTAATTACCATTAATAAAGGCCCAGATCAATGCTGTATTCACCAAGAAGCCTCAGCTTCTCTCTCCTCAGAACTGCCATAATACGCTTGTACCTAGTTTTATTTTTTTTCCCAAGAAGCATTTACTGAGTATCTATTAAGTGTCAGGTATGGTGATATGTCAGGGAATGCAAAGATGAACAAATAATGACCTTTTCTTTGAAAGTTTAAAACTTAGGAAGACAAAAGTCAATTTAAAAATCACAATTTATATGTTATATAAACAGCAGTCAGCTTAGGGTTCTACTTGAGCCTAAATGAAACACAGACAAATTTGGCTTTGCCTAGAAGAGTCCAGGAAGGCTTTTCAGCAGAGATAAGACTTGGACTGAGTGGGAAAAGACGCTAAGTGCTTGCTAAGACGACCAGTGAATACGCACAGTACACAGTCTTCTCTCGCTATGTTGAATATGGGGAGTCGGAGGACCAGTGAATACGCACAGTACACAGTCTTCTCTTGCTATGTTGAATATGGGGAGTCGGAGGACCAGTGAACACGCACAGTACACAGTCTTCTCTCGCTATGTTGAATATGGGGAGTCGGAGTGGTAGAACAAAGATCATGGACTTAGAATTCCCCATCTGTAAAAACCCTACTATACCCCAAAGGGATATTTTACAAACCACAATAAAATATTGTTTGTGAAAGCAATTTTTAAACTGAAAAGTGACATATAAATTTGAGGTATCATTAATACATCTGTAAATAACAACGCTTCCTATCTAACTTTTAGATTTAATTGGCCACATGAATTACTAGATCATTGTTTTTAACTGATGAGTTATCAAACTGGATAGACTATTTTAAGAGACATACAGGCAGATAGTAAAAGTTTAATAAAATAAACTAAAATTGTCAAGTCTAGGTTTTACAATGCATTGCTCAACTGTTCAAACTCTCTCTATATACAACACATACACACACACTCTCTCTCTCTACAAAGGTAAATAAATGGCTTATGAGCAGTGAATTCACCCTCACATTTAAAATGCACACTTTTGGGCCAGGCACAGTGACTCACGCCTGTAATCGCAGCACTTTGGGAGGCTGAGGCGGGTGGATCACTTGAGGTCAGGAGTTCGAGACCAACCTGGCCAACATGGTGAAACCTCATCTCTACTAAAAACACAAAATTAGCTGGGCATGATGGCAGACGCCTGTAATCCCAGCTACTTGGGAGGCTGAGGCAGGAGAATCACTTGAACCTGGTAGGCAGAGGCTGCAGTGAGCAGAGATCACGCCACTGCACTCCAGCCTGGGAGACTCGGTCTCAAAAATAAGATCAAATAAAATAAAATGTACACTTAAAAAAAAAGAAGCATCTTTCAACCAGAGCATCCTAAAAATTTCTCATTTTGTTAACAACTTCCTGAAATTATAGAACTTGTGCTATCTCTGTTCACAGGCACAAATCAAAGGATTTTCCATTTTCTCTTCAGCTATTTTTGGCAGCAATAAACTTACAATCTATACACATGGATGATCTCTTTAGGAACTCAAATTAGTTGACATACAAAATTTCATGGTGAACAGTTTCTGGTATAAATGAAGAATGTAAGTTTTAACTATATATATAATGTAAAAATATATATATTTACATTAAGGAACAGAACTTGCCCTTAATCACTGTCATTAGAAATATACAACTGGAGATCTGAAACAACTGAAAATAGTAGCAATAAAGGAAAAAAGATAAACAGAAATGGGCAATGATGAGGAGCTATGTAGTAAGTAATTATAAAATGCCATGCAATGATTCAGGGAAGAGACTTCTGGCTATGATGGCATGAACAGGTCAGTGAATTGTTTCCTTACGACAGTAAGAAAGTTGGACAAAGTTGTCAAAAACAGCTATTTAAGGATTCCAGAAATCAATCAAAGGCATACAGACAATAAATAGAGAGATGTCCTGAGAAATTGCTTAAACTTAGGGGTAAGACCATCCAGACACAAACTTAATGCCTTAAAACTTAGTGTTATCAGGGGAGGGCTGGGTCCATAAAACCAGCAATTTTCACTGCCAGAGAGGGCTGATCTGACTTGGGACAAGGGGAGATTGAAGGACTGGTAGAAAATCCATAGCTCTGTCAGCTGAAAGAGGCCAACCTGGTGGGAACCTAACAGGGAGAAGACATTCTTCTAGCTTGAGGCTGTGGTCTGATGAGGGTGCAGTGGAAGACCAGCTAGAAATCTGAAGGGGAGATCCTGGAAAGAAACGAGTCATAAAAGGGTCAGATTTGCTCTCCTCACAACCCTGGGTGGCTGTGAAACTACATGGATGAGGAAGGGAGACATGGGAGGTCTCAATAGAAAGAAAACCCAAGGCAGGCTTGAGAACTGGCTGAGCTTTGAGTGCACTTCCCAATCCACCTGGATCATCAGAAGGTGAAAGCTCAACAAGCTTCAGGTGTTTGAGCACCAACTCTGCATTAGTCACAGGCTAACCATTAAGCTAGGGAGACACAGGTGCCTCCTAGCCAGGCTAAAAACAGTAACAAATGAAAATCACTAAGAAGAAACATTAGTGGCCACACACTGTGTGGGAGACAAATTCCATAGTTTAAGTATGGGCAAATTACTTAAAACACACACACACACAAACACAAACACACACATATGCCCATCTCAGAAAAATAAGTAACACCTCACAGTCACTACAGTACATTACTAAAATGTCCAATTCTCATTAAAAAATTACAAGACACGCAAAGAAACAGAAAAGTGACCCAGATTCAAGAAAACAAACAGTAACTAGAAACAGACTTGTTTCTAGTTGCCCAGATGTTGGATTTAGCAGACAACTTTAAAGCAGTAAATACAAATATATTTTTAAAATTAAGGCTGGACATTGTATCTCACACCTGTATTCCCAGCATGCTGGGAGGCTGAGGCAAGAGAACTGCTTGAGCCCAGGAGTTCAAGATCAGCCTGGGCAACATAGTGAGACCCTGTCTCTACAAAAAACACAAAAGTTAGCTGGGGTTGGTTGCATGTGCCTGTAGTGCCAGCTACTCAGGAGGCTGAGGCAGGAGGATTACTTGCACCCAGGAGGTCAAGGCTGCAGTGAGCTGTGATTGCACCTCTGCACTCCAGCCTGGATGACAAAGTGAGATCCTATCTCAAAAAATAACAATAAAAATAAACAAAAATATTATGAGAAGAAATCTCAGTAGAAAAATATAAATGGAAATTCTAGAATTGAAAAGTATAATAACTGAAATTTTAAAATCACTAGATGGGCTCAACAGCAGATTTGGAATGGCAGAACAAAGACGGAGTGAACTGAAAAAGAGATCACCAGAAATTATCCAATCTAAAGAACAGAAGGAAAAAAGATCCAAGAAAAATGAATAGAACTTCCGATTCTGTTTAGGTTCGGATTGAATTTTTTTAAGAAACAGAAAACCCTATGGGAGAACACCAAGTGTTTCAATTTATGTGTTGGCTGGGCGCAGGGGCTCATGCCTGTAATCCCAGCACTTTGGGAGGCCAAGGCAGGCAGATAATGAGGTCGGGAGTTGGAGACCAGTGTGGCCAACATGGTGAAACTCCATCTCTACTAAAAATACAAAACTGAGCTGGGCTTGGTGGTGCAGGCCCATAATCCCAGCTACTTGGGAGGCTGAGGCAGGAGAATTGCTTGAACCTGGGAGGCAGAGGTTGCAGTGAGCCGAGATCACACCACTGCACTTCAGCCTGGGCGACAGAGCAAGACTTCATCTCGGGGGGAAAAAAATTATGTGTAATGAGAGGCTCAGGAAGAGAGAAGAAAGGAAAAAGAATTTTGAAGAAATTATGGTGAAAAAAATCCCAAATTTGATGAATATGTATTCCAAAATCTCAAGAGAACCCAAGTATGATAACCACAAAGAGATCTACTCCTAGACACATCATAGAGAAACTGCTCAAAGCCAAAGACAAACAGAAAATCTTGAAATCAGCAAGACAAGAACAACTCATCACCTACAGGGGGACCAACACCAGGATTAACAGCTGACTTCTCATCAGAATCAGCTGACTCCCATGGGAGTGGTTCATGGGATGACATATTTAAAGGGCTGGGGGGTGGAGGAAGAAACTGTCAACCAAGAATTCCATAGCTAACAAAACTATCATTCAAAACTGAAAACACAAAAAAACAACATTCCCATATAAACAAAAACAGTATGTGTTTCCAGCAGGCCTACTCTAAAAAAAATACTAAAAGAAGTCCTTTGGACTGAAAGGAAATGACACTGGATAATAACTTGGACCTATAGGAAGACACAAAGATCACTGAAAATGGTCAAAAAAACATAAAATGAATCCCGTCAAGAAACTGAAAAAAGCCACAGACTGGGAGAAAATACTTGGAAAAGACTTACCCAATATCAGACTGTTATCCAAAATATACAAAGAATTCTAAAACGTAACAATAAGAAAACAAACAACCTGATTAAAAAATAGGACAAAGACCTTACCAGATACCTCACCAAATAAGATATAAAGATAGCAAATAACCACATGAAAGGATGTTCCATGTCATATGTCATCAGGGAAATGCAAACTAAAACAATGAGATACAACTGCATATCTATTAGAATGGCCAAAATCCAGACACCAAATGCTGGCGAGGATGTGGAGCAGCAGGAACTCTCATTCGTTGCTGGTGGAAATGCAAAATGGTAGAGCCACTCTGGAAGGTAGTTTGGTGGTTTCTTATAAAACGAAACATACTCTTAGCATATGATCCAGCAATCATGGCCCTTGGTATTTACCCAAAGAAGTTCAAAACTAAGTTCACAAAAAACCCTGCATATGAATGTTTACAGTAGCTTTATTCATAATTGCCAAAATCTGGAAGCAACCAAATGCCCTTAAGCCGGTCAACGGATAAACAAACTGTGGTACATACAGACCAATGGGATATTATTCAGTGCTGAAAAAGAAATGAACTGTCAGGACATGAAAAGACACAGAGGAAACTTAAATGCACATTACTAAGTGAAAGAAGCCAATCAGAAAAAAGCTACATACCGTGGGATTACAACTACATGAAATCCTGAAAAAGGCAAAACTATGGAGATAGTTAAATGATCAGTGGTTGCCAGGGGTTGGGTTGTGGGGAGGAGAGAGGGATAAACAAGCAGAGTACAGAGGATTTTTAGGGCAGTGAAATTACTTTTTATGATGCTATAATGCTAGCTATATGTTATACATGGATCCAAACCCACAGAATGTACACCACTAAGAGTAAACTCTAGTGGACTTTAGGTGATAAAGATATATCAATCCAGGTTCATCAGTGGTAACAGGTGCACCACTCTGGTATGAAATGTTGTTAGTGGGGGAGGCCATGCATGTGGGGGAGCAGAAAGTATATGGGGTAAGTCTCTACTATCTTCTCAGTTTACTGTGAACCTAAAACTGCTCTAAAAAAAGAGATCTTAAAAAAAAAGGTAAGATTGTTTAAAGTAATAATTATAATAGTGTATTGTTATATATCTAAATTATACAGGCATAATATGTATGACAATAGCACAAAAGAGTGTGGGGAATGAAGCTACATTAGACCTAGGCTGCTATATTTAACCAGAATAAGACACACATGCATGTGCACACACACATAACCATTAGTAATAAGTTGTGATAAGTCAAAGATGTAATTCCTTGAGAAGGCACTAAGAAAATACAAGAAACACCAGCACAAACAAAAAATAACTAATGAAAAAATATCACAAAGGGATGTAAAAGGTACAACAATTATGTAACAGGAATCAGTCAAGAAGGAAAAAAGGAACAATAAAAGGCATGAGACAGTAAAATGACAGACATAAATCTACCTACATTAATAATTACATTAAGATGCAAATTGACTAAATGCTCCAATAAAAAGATAGAAATTTTCAGACCGGATGAAGAAGCAAGAAGCAAGAAGCAAGATCTACTTGTATGCTTTTTGGGAGTGGGGGATGGAGTCTCACTCTGTCGCCCGAGCTGGAGTGCAGTGGTGCAATCTCGGTTCACTGCAACCTCTGCCTCTTGGGTTCAAGCGAGTCTCCTGCCTCAGCCTCCCGAGTAGCTGGGATTACACACGCACGTCACCACGCCCAGCTAATTTTTCTATTTTTAGTAGAGACGGGGTTTCACCATGTTGGCCAGGCTGGTCTCGAACTCCCAACCTCATGATCCGCCCGCCCTGGCCTCCCAAAGTGCTGGGATTACAGGCGTGAGCCACCCTGCCTGCCCCCCTCCCCCCCTTTTTTTTAAATAAGAGATACACTTCAGATACAAAGCAGTTGAAACAAAATGACAGAAAAAAAACATGTAAACAGTAACTATAAGAAGGCTGAAGTGGTTACATTAATATCAGACAAATCGTTTCCATAAAACAAGTCTCAATAAATAAAAAAATTGAAATCATATGACGCTCCAAAGAAATTAAATTATAAATCAATAAAAGAAAGACATTTGGGAAATCCCCAAACATTTGGAAACAACATACTCCTATGCAACCCAGAAGCAAAGAAGAAACCACAGGAAAAAAATTTAAAATGTCTTGAATGAAATAAAAACAAAAACAAAATAGATCATATTTTACGGTACGCAGCTAAAGGGAAACTTGCTGTGTTTACAGTTTTAAACATAAAAAGGAAGAAAATCTAACATCAATCGCCTTAACCTTCCAACTCAAGAGGCTGGCAAAATAAAGACCAAATCAAACTCAAAGCAAGAAGAAAGAAATAATAACAGAGTGGAAAATAATTTAAAAAAAAAATAGAAAAACAACAAAAATCAATGAAACAAAAAGTTGGTTTCCTGGAAAAATCTACAAAATTAATAAACCTTAGCTAGACTGACCAATAAAAAAAGAGAGAAGACACAAATTGCCAAATCAAGAATGTCAACAGGGATATCGCCACAGACCCTATACAAATTAAAAGGATTATATGAAATTATGAATAACTTTATACCAACAAAATTGACAGTTTATATGAAGCAAATTACTAAAAAGACACATATTATCCAAACTAACAAGAAACAGAGAATAAAAATGAAAAAAAATTAAAAACCCTGATAATTAGTATAGAAATTGATTTAGTGATTAAAATACCTTGGAAAAGCCTCATATATATTTTATTTTTTCTTTTTCGCTTCTTTAATTGAAACAGTTATTCTGATAGGTCTGTGAGTTCATGATCATTAAAAAATTATTTGGAAATGTAGTCAATACATGAGCCTGTATATTTATGATTCTAGAACAAATGCTACTGAAAGTCTCGTTTGTTACCTATCATGCCTAGACTCTTCAAATAAATTATCTATTGTAGCCAATTACTTCTGAAGTATAAAATTATGTGCTTATACCAACTAATAAACATTGAAAGTAGGAATTTCTTGGTGGTTCAATACCTAATGAAAGAAAATTGAAAGCATTTATGGGTTAAATCCATCCTTAGCAAGTGGCTTAAAGGCTGAATAAAGCTCTCCTTTTGATAACCAGATATAGGAAAGAGAAAAAGAAATCTAACAACAGAGCTAGGTCTTTCTATGCAGATTATAGAACATTTCTGTCTTTAGAAATACACCACACAAGGCTGGGTGTGGTGGCTCATGCCTCGTAATCCCAGCACTTTGGGAGACCATGGCAGGAGGATTGCATGACAGGAATTCAAAATAAGCTTGGGCAACAAAAGGAGACCCTGTCTCTACAAAAAAGTAAAAAATGAGCTGGGCGTGGTGGTGTGTGCTTGTAGTCCCAGCTACATGAGAGGCTGAAGAAGGAGGATCACTTGAGCCCAGGAGACTGAGGCTGCAGTGAGCTAGCTATGTTCATGCCACTGCACTCCAGCCTGGGCAACAAAGCAAGAGACAATACAATTTCCCATATGTTGATATGTATGAGATACATACCTATTATTAATTTATGACATTTCCTTTACTTTAGCAAGTTAGTAGTAAGAGGTGAGGTCAAAGAGGTAAGCTGGGCTAGAGACTAGAAACCAAGTACAAAGTTCAGATTATATTCTAATTGCATTACGGAACTATTAAGAGTTAAGTAGGAAATCGGCAAAATTTGCGTTAAAAAAAACAAAACCACCTTAGTCCTATGTGGAGGATAGATAAATTAGGCAACAGTAATATCGGAAATCAGTGATGAGGTTTGGACTAGAGTGGTGATGATGATAAATCCTTTTTAATTTCCTAACAGCCTCTTCAGGTAGGTATGATTATCTTCATTTTAGAGTGAACCAACAGCAGAGAGAGATTAAATAACTGGTCCAAGGGCACACAGTTTAGTAGGGGCCATATTGAGATTCAAACACAAGCAATCTGGTGGAAGAGCAATAAGATGTGGAGAAGAGGATGAAGTAGTTAGAGTTATGGTTGTCAAGACTTGCTAATCAATTAGATGTGCAGAGGAAAGAAAGGAAGAAAAGGAAGAAAAGGAAGAAAAGGAAGGAAGGAAGGAAGGAAGGAAGGAAGGAAGGAAGGAAGGAAGGAAGGAAGGAAGGAAGGAAGGAAGGAAGGAAGGATCCTAGGTTTTGCTTGAGCAACTGAGTTTGGTAGTATAATTATATAGAGAAAGGATGTATAATAAGAAGAAAAGGGGTTCCAGGACCTACACATGGAGTACTGCACCATTTAAAAATTGAACAGAGAAGGAGGCAGGGGCAGAACACCCAATGCTCGGCAGGAAAATTGGTAGAGCTGGAAAAGTCAAGAGACTAAGTATTTCTAGGAGGAGGGAGGACAATGTGTACAACGCTGCTGAGAGAAGGTGTACATGAGAACATATGTAAATGCTAAATTAATTCCGAGAGTTTTCCAGTTGTATAATCAAGGTGACAATTTCGATAAGATTGCCATGCATTCTTCTATTTTTCACCTCATGGTTCACATACCGTAAGAGATCCATTTTGTGTGCTGGGTGAGTTGCTGCTCTGCTCCCCGTGGGCTTGCGTACTTCCGTAGAGTGTCAGGTTATGCTCACCGGTCTGGCCGGCATAGTCTTGAGTGTGTGGCACCCCATACTCTGTGGGAATTCCATTCTGCGGAGGTGGTGGAAATGGGATGGTAGTAAAAGGCTGAACCATTGCGTCAGGAGTTGTTGTTGGCTCCTGGTTACCCTAAAACAACGAGAAAAAGAAAAAGTGACTCTGAATCCTTGTTACGTAACTATTTTTAAAGTGAATACATGGAATTCTCTGAATATTCTCTCACTGCATAGGTAAAATGGAATGACCCAGGATTGGGGAAAATATTATTATATATACACACATAGATGTATGTATGTGGACTGAGACACACACACACACCCCTTCACTTTTGTTGATGTGTGGTTACTAGACAGGCCCACAACCATATTAAAGTGGACTAAATGCCAAAGGGTCAAAAGTCTTTCCTTTAAATTAAAAGTAGGTGGAGAGCCCACTTTGGACCACAAGCCACAACAGCCTCTGCAACAGAGAGAGATCCTGTCCCTAAAAAATATAAAAAACAAAAAAGAAAAATCAACTAGGAGAAAATATTAGCAAAAGGTAAGAGAGATGCTGGGTTAATATCACTAGTCTCAGAGTGGGTTAACCAAGTTGACAAGACAGACACACATGTACATGCAAACACACACACATCCCAAGAGAAAAAGAGGCAAAGTGTCTATCTGAACAATTCATTGAAAATGAAATACAAACAACTAATAAAAATGCTCAACCTCACCAACTGTCATGAAAATTCACATTAATATCAAAGTAAGTCCAAGTTTTTAGTCATCAAATTAGCAAAGAAATTAAGCAGTTTTATTGTGATATAACTGTCATATGATAAACCTATTTATTTATAGTATACAATTTGGTAAGTTTTGAAAAATGTACTTATATTCTCATGAAATCATCACCACAATCAAGATAGTCAACACATATATCCAAAATCCCCAAAAGTTTCCTTGTGCTCCTAATAACAAGCATATATTACTTTTGTAATAAAACCTACACAAATGTATTGTTTTTAATATTAAAGAGAATGACAAAAAATATATCATCAATAAGGGGAAGCCAATGTTCTGAAACACTGAATTACTGTGTTACCCTTAAGAGAATGGTAGTGACCTACCTCGAAACAAAAATTCGTAACTCTCTTCCACTTAAGTTAAACAACTTCAAAATTCAGCTGTCTCCAATGTCCAAGAATCATTTCTACTCGGTAATAAAAACTGCTTTACATAATAGTGGTGAAAGAAAAAAGAGAATTGGGGATGGGGGACTGCCACAGTCTAGATAAAAAGTGAGGAACTGATTACAGTTATCAGTGGGAAGGGGCAGAGTCATAGGCTGAGTTGTGCTCCTCCCCAACCCATATGTTGAAGTTCTAACCCTCAGTACCTCAAAATGTCACTGTTTTTAAAGATAGGGTCTTTAAAAAGGTAATTAAGTTAAAGTGATGTCATGAGGATGGGCCTTAATCCAAATGGAGTGCTGTCCTTATAAGAAAAGGGAATGTGGATACAGACACATACAGAGGGAGGCCCACGTGAAGACACAGAGAGACCATGACCATCTACAGGCTAACTAATGAAAAAGACATCAGAAGAAACTAACCTAGCTGACACCCTGATCTTGCACTTCTAGCCTCCCGAATGGTGAGAAAATACATTTCTATATTGTTATGTAATATTTTGTTATGGCAGCCCTTGCAAACTAGTAAAGGCAGGAATGAAGATTCTGTAACAGAAATTAAAAATAAAAATAAAAAAATTGCTTTACATAAAAATTTTCCTGCTATTGGACATAATGGTTCATGCCCTGTAATCCCAGCACTTTGGGAGGCTAAGATGGGAGGACTGCCTGTGGCTAGGAGTTCAAGATCAGCCTGGCCAACACGGAGAGACACCATTTCTAAACTTTAAAAAATTAGCTGGGCATGGTGGTATGTGCCTGTAGTCCCAGCTTCTTGTAAGGCTGAGAAAGGAGGATTGCTTGAGCCCAGGAGCTGGAGGCTGCAGTGAGCCATGATTGCACCATTCTAGCTTGGGCAACAGAAAGATCCTGTCTCTTAAGAAAGGTAAAAAAAAAAAAAAAAAAAAAAAGGCTGGGTGCGGTGGCTCACGTCTGTAATCCCAGCACCTTGTGAGGCTGAGGCAGGCGGATCACTTGAGGTCAGGAGTTCAATACCAGCCTGGCCAACATGGTGAAACTCCATCTCTATTAAAAACATAAAAATTAGCCAAGGATGGTGCCAAATGCCTTTAATCCCAGATACCTGAGAGGCTGAGGCAGGAGAATCGCTTGAACTCAGGAAGAGGAGTGAACTGACATCACTACCACTGCACTCTAGCCCAGGCGACAAAGTGAGTGAGACTCCATCTCAAAAAATAGAAAAAAAAATCCCTCTCTTTAGTTCTTAGAAAATATGCTATGAAAACTAAATTTTTTTGGAAAAAGTCTATCTTTGTCACCCATCACTGTATAACTTCTTTTCATTATTTCTAGGTTAGGATAGTTTTTATGATGTCTTTATAGCTATTCCGGGCATCTGAAGAGAGATACAAAATAGTTATCTCCCTTCTTCAAATTATTCAATGCTCTATCTCTCTGTATCTATCTAGCCATATGAAACATACTGCTTCAGAAGCCCTCGCTGGATCTACTGGCCTGAAGACAGATATGAAAAAGAAGTGAATTGGAATTCAGGTGGATTGGTGAATGAAACACAGTAAGAGCACCAAAGGTCTTATGCCCACATCAGGCATAAATATAATCTTACAGGAATCCACAAAAAAGTTCTACTAAATAACTGGTAAAGGCTAAAAGATACAATTTTCAAGTTAGGATTAACAAGTCCAAGGGGACTTTCTCTTGCTCTGACACTGCTCCTCTCAGCCTCCTCGTTTTACTCCAGCCTCCATTCTCCACCTCAGTCTGCTGGGAATGAGACTCTGGCACACAAGTACACAGTATGAATTCTCCCACAGGGGTATTCTCAACAGGGCTGACTCAGTCAACTGAATAAACACATCAATTCGCAGTGGGAGACAGGGAGAAAGGTAAAAACATTTCCTGTGATCCACTTGTAGCCTAGGCACTAGGCGTTTTATAGAAATGCAAGCCAGACAGAGGTACTGTTTTCCTAGAGGGGTAATGTAACCTCCGTTAAGAGGTCAAGAAGAAATTCTTAGTGGATTATTTTGTTACTTACAGAAATTTCTTTTAAAATTTTTGTTAAAAATGTAACAATTGTTCATATACTAAGTGAATGAAATTGGGATAGGAGTGATTCAACATCTTCTCTCATATATTCTGCAATGTCTGAATATTTCCCCAAGTATACATTATTAAAAATGTTAAATGGTTTCAGATTTCTATTAAATTTCCAGGCCTCTAAATTTCCAGATTTCTACTAAAATTCCAAAGTTCTATGCTCAGAAGTACAACAGCCTTCAGCAAACTATGAGATAACAGTTCACATGAGTATTTCTAGGTATGAATTTACATCTACACTTACATAAAAAATGCTTTGTTTCTATTAGCAGAGTCTAAGCTGCTTAAGTATATCTCATCTGAGAAAAGAAATTATTAGCTTTCTCTTTAGTCTACAAGGTTAGACAGAATAGCTCTTTTCCCTAACCTACCAATTTATAAACTTTCTTCCGTTTCCAGTTAAAAGTAATTCCTTCCTTTCCTATATTCTTACAACATTTAGCTTGCATCCCCTACAAGACACTTAAATCTAAAGTCTCATATTTAGCAAATCTAAATATGTATTTTAACTCCCCTATTGGATTAAAAGGCTCATTATGATGGGTGGAGACAGTCCTGTAGAATGTAGACTCCCACATGGTACATAATAAATATGAAGTGTTAAACATTTATGAAATAGAGGAAGATTGAGATAGAAAGTCACGTGCACGCACATTACAGCAAACTGCTTTGTTGGGCTAGAGAGCATAACAAGGAATAACACAGAATGAAACAAGTGTTGATATCTTGGGTTGATATCAAACTGGAGCGTAGCGATGGGAAGGTAGAACTGGTGAAGTATTAGGAAAGAAAAGAACATTTACATGCTTGTGCTTTATGCACTTAATTTCCTTCTGTTTTACAAACACAGGCTTTAAGAGTCGTTGACCTGCTGTGAGTGAAAATCAAATGTAACTATTAATTTCTGAGTTGAGAATGATGTCTTTCTCTTTTAAACCACAGATAGTAACAGAGGCGATACACATTATATCCAGCCTTTTGGTGTACAATGTGAAACGTGCTAAATGTCTCCATTCTAAATTCAAATATACAGTTGTCCCTTCGTATTAGCAGGTAATTGGTTCCAGGAACCTCCCAGCCCCCACCCACCACAGATGACAAAATCCTTGGATACTCAAGTCCTTTATATAAAATGGCATAGTATTTGCATGTAACCTACTTACACACATCCTCTTGTATACTTTAAATCATCTCTCGATTACTTATAATACCTACTACAATGTAAACGTTATGTAAATAGTTGTTATGCTGTAGTGTTGAGAAAATAATGACAAGGCCCTGCATGCTGGCTCATGCCTGTAATCCCAGCTCTTTGGGAGGCTGAGGAGAGAGGATCACTTGAGCCCAGGAGTGTGAGACCAGCCTAGCCAACACAGTGGGATCCCGTCTCTACAAAAATTTTTTTAAAATTAGCTGGGCATGGTAGCATGTGCCTATAGTCCCAGTTGCTCAGGAGGCTGAGACAAGAGGATCACTTGAGCTTGGGAGACAGAGGCTGTGGTGAGCTATGATCACGGCACTGCATTCCAGCCTGGGCAACAGAGTGGGACCCTGTCTCAAAAAAGAAAAGAAAAGAAAAGAAAAAGAAAAAAGAAAAGAAAAGAAAAAAGTGTCAAGAAAAAAGTCTGGCCAGGGACAGTGGCTCACAGCTATAATCCCAATGCTTTGGGAGGCCAAGGCAGGAGGATCCCTTGAGCTCAGGAGTTTGAGACCAACCTAGGCAATGGGAGACCCTGTCTCCTAAAAAGAAAAAACGTCTGTACATGTTGAGTACAGACACAGTCATCCAATTTCCCACCCTAATTTTTCAATCCCAGCTAGCTGAATCCACAGATGCAGAACCCGTGACTATGGAAAAACAACTATAGTATCACAGTCATCAAACAGGAACCCATTCAACGGTCTATTGCCTTACCCATAGCAATCTCACAGGTTCAATCATCACCTACCGACAGGTGACTTCCACTGTTTTTTCTAGGTCCAACCATGTGCTTTCTCCCTAGTTTACATGGGATGTAATAAAAAAGAAAGTATGAACCTGAAAGGCAGACTTGAGTTTAAATCCCAATTACACCTCTTACCAGATGGGTTGTTTACTTCACAGGTGGTTGTGAAAATTAATTGAGAGAGCAGGTGAAACTGTTTTGTAACTGATTCTTTAGCATATTTTCTGTTCCTACTGAATTATACTGAATATTATTTAAAAGCTATGCACAGTATTGTAAGAGAACACAGAAATGACCCAAAATATAATTGTCTTCATATTTCTAGGATAATTAAAGTCTGTGCAATCTTAGAAAGACAAGGGTGTATTTTTGTTTATATCTTCTCATTTATTCCTCAACTTCACTCTAATTTTCTCAGTTTGGTCATCTTGAGTCCCACTTATATACATAACCTACTATTGTATTAATTCTAACCAACAGGCTGCAAATCCTAAAAGCTTCTCAATTCCCATACCACATATATGGTCAGAATGGACCATGCACACAAACAGATCAATATTAATTTTATTCATACCATCATAAAAAGAATCACTTCATTATTTAGGTAGAGCATATTCTCACCAGTTTATTACTACTGACAATGTCACTAGTAATTTTTCTAGTGCTGTTTATAAATGGAAATTAATTTTCCAGGATTATAATACAAATAAAATGTTTTTAACTATTTTTATAAATTATATCATTTTGATCCCTTGGGATTTGCTTAGGTGGGCTCAGATTTCAAGCTCTATTTGCCTTTTTTTTGTTTGTTTGTTTTTTTGTTTTAAAAAAAGAGTACCTAGGCAAAGGCCTATCATTCTTCTCAGATCTGGTACTAAAAGCAGTGGTTTCTGCCCAGGTGTCTATGACAAGAGGAAAATAACAGCTATATAACCGTTATCTCAGAAAGATAAGAAGACAACACTGGATTTAAAATCATCTAGGATCAACTTTTTTTAAAAAAAGTAACTCTGTAGAAGAACAGACCAAGAAAATCCAGACAAACAAAATGGATAAACAAACAAAGACAAAACAATGCTCATTTGCTAGACTTAAAGCAAAATTACTCTAGATTCTTAACGTGTACAAATACTTAAACAGTGCTACCCCCAAATCTCCTTCCTTCAGTATCTAAAATATTCTGGTTCTTTTTTTTTTTAAGTCTAAAGAAAACCAAGCTATTGAACTATTCTTAACTTTTTCTTAAAACCACCATAACCTAGAGGAAGAGCTATAAGGTAGGATTGTTCTGCTTTTCTCACCTCAAGGAAGTTTCACAATTTTGAGTATCCAGAGCAGAAAAAAGTGTTAGTGTCTAATAATCCTGAATACATTTCTGGGAAGTTAGGTAAAAGTAATACATTTTCTCTTTTACAATACATCTAAACTACACTCAGAGCCATAAGATGTTAGGCAACTTGTAGGTAAATTTGATGTTGGGAGGAAAAATCTACACAATGAAATCTCCATGTACTCTCCAAATATTTACATTCAGGTTGAATTCCAAGAATTCGCTGTTCACTTGGTTGTCTGGAACTTACTGAATTGCCAAGATCCCAAGGAAGCTCATGGAAACAAATTCCATTATTATATAATAAGGATTACTGTAATAAAAAACCAATCGCCATTGAAGTATTAAGTTTAAGAAAAAATGTTGTCTAATTTTGGGTAAGGAGTTCAGACACATCCATTCCTGCTGCAGTCTCAACAGTAAGATGCAGTAAGAAACTACTTCCATAATACTCAGCTCCTCACACCTATCAACTCATCTTTTACCTTGTTCTTTGAAAAAAAAGATGCCCCTATTTTATTGCATATAACACCCACTCAAGGAACATATTTAGAAATGCACATGTCAAGATCCTTTCCCCATAGATTAGGATTCAGTAGGTTGGAGCAGGGACCCTGGTACTTACTGGTGTAGGTGGTTTGGGTCCCACATTCTGAGAAACACTGATTTAGAGGCTTTAGCTGGCAAAATGGGAGAGAATTATGGTTGCAGCATGCCTCCAGGACATGTCCTGAAGCATCTACACCTTTAGAAGAACAGAGTCAGTTAAGAGATTAAAGAGGGCATAGAGGCCAGGTGCAGTGGCTCCCAAGGTATCCCAGCACCTTGGGAGGCCAAGGCATGCGGATCACATGAGGTCAGGAGTTCAAGACCAGCCTGGCCAATATGGTGAAACCCCGTCTCTACTAAAATTACAAAAATAGCCAGGTGTGACGGCGCATGCCTGTAATCCTAGCTACTTGGGAGGCTGAAGATGAGGATCACTTGAATGATCGGAGTGGTGGCTGGTAGTGAGCCAGGATCGCGCCACTGCACTCCAGCCTAGATAACAGGGTAAGACTTTGTCTCAAAAAAAAAAAAAAAAAAAAAAAAAGAAAAGAAAAGAAAAGAAAAAAGAAAAAAAAAGGCGGGGGCATAAATGATGAGAGGAAGGTAATGGTGGCTATAAATGTAAGTTTCCTAAGAGTAGAGGGTTACCTTCTTATATGGAACCTACAGCTAGGAGAATAAACACTGGTTGTTTTCTATAGTGCAAATCTACTGAAACGTAGGCCTCACAACGGATCCTTCTTTTAGTATGGGTATAACTAAAGAATCAGGACCAAAAGATGAGTGTGCTACAGCCATGTAAAGGGGAGACAGAATTCAGGAACATGACCATTACAGTCTTGAGCTCTTATAAACAGACAATTAATAAAATAAATTTTTTTTAAAAACCAGGCAATACAATATACATCCTTGCTTAGAATAACAATAAATGACAGAAGCTGGTATATGTAAATTTAAGGGCAGTTATAGGCTTGGTCAACAAGAATATTGTAAATTTGCCTCCAAATCACTTGTCTTACACACACACACACACACACACACACACACCTCTTTTAAATTACTCAGAGGGAAAAGCCAGTTCGGTCTTCCCCTTGAGGCTGAGTTTTACAATCTCACAGCAATGAATATTTAAACAGGAAAATAAATATTTCAGAACAAAGTCATTCAAACCTATAGTCTATTAGGTAAAAAGCAACAAACCCTGTAATAGTCTTAATATCTCCAACCTCTTAAAAGCTCTTTCCTCTATTTCTCCTTAAAGAAGTATTTAGTCAAGCCTGTAATCCCAGCACTTTGGGAGGCTGAGACGGGCGGATCACAAGGTCAGGAGATTGAGACCATCCTGGCTAACACAGTGAAACCCCGTATCTACTGAAAAATACAAAAAACTAGCCAGGTGAGGTGGCGGGCGCCTGTAGTCCCAGCTACTTGGGAGGCTGAGGCAGGAGAATGGCGTAAACCCAGGAGGCGGAGCTTGCAGTGAGCTGAGATCCGGCCACTGCACTCCAGCCTGGGCGGCAGAGCGGGACTCCGTCTCAAAAAAAAAAAAAAAAAAAAGAAGAAGTATTTAGAACCTCAAACATTCATGAATCATGTCTTCCACTGGCAACAACAGACAGCAAGAACTACTCTGGTTCAGTTACTTGCTTCCTTGGAAATGGAAGGCCCTTACACACAATTAATAGTTAAACGTCTATTCTATTCAATGTAATCAGTGATTTACACAATCTATGGAAAATTATTCTTTTTCTCAACCACACTTTTCACTACAATCTAAATTAATTTATTATTTATTTTGTCATCATGGACAATTATTTTGTCATCTTCCATATGCTAAACTGGAATAGCCTTAAAAATAGTCACAGCCAGGTGGGGTTGCTCACACCTGTAATCCCAGCACTTTGGAAGGCCCAGGTGGGAGGACTGCTTGAGGCCAGGAGTTCAAGACCAGCCTGGGCAATATAGCGAGACCCTATCCCTACAAAAAAATTTTTTTTAAATAGCCAGGTGTGGTGGCATGTGCCTATAGTACTAGCTACTCAGGAGGCTGAGGCGAGAGGACCACTTGGGCCCAGGAGTTTGAGGCTGCAGTGAGCCTAGATCATACCACTGTACTCCATCCTGAGTGACAGAGAGGGACCATGTCTCTAAGGAAAAAACAAAACAAAGAAATAGTTGTAACTCAGGTTCCAAATAAAACACTGGCAAGGTACTAGAGTGTTTTCTGAATTACAAAATATTTAATTATGCTTTATAAATGTTGTTAGGCATTCTGTTGTAGTCTACCTCTTTAAAATAGAAAATTCACATTATAAACATACAGTAACAGAGAAAAATTTTCCCTATCCCTTTCCCAGAACAAAACACATTTTGTCTACAACCATGGTTACATGGTGGCTTATATATTCTCTAATCATTTAACAAGTAAAGTCCCTAAGTCAACCAGGGACTGAATCATAAACTACATCATAGCTTCCTCACCAAATGAAGTGATGATGAGCACATAACAGGTGCCCTTTAGAAAATGCCTGGTAATTGAATTAACCAGGTAATTGAATACCTGCTTCTGCAGTATAAGTTTAAAAAAAGATAGGAACCATTCTCTCAATAGCTTTACCAACTCTGCCAGGGACCTCACCACAATATAAATAATCATTCTATGAAAATATATATAAGGCTATATGTGAGAGTCCACATTATGTACTATGGGGAATTAAAAGAAAAATGAGCCGCTGTTCTCACCTAGGCTATCTACATAATGTTTTTTGGTTTTTAAAGAGTTCAGCTTTATTTTAACTTAACCTCAACCTAATGAACTCTCCAAGCAGCTGCCAGAATGATCTTTCTAAAATAAAACCTAAATCTGATAGTTAATTTATCTTCTTAGAATCCTAGACTCCCAATGTTTACAGTCTCAAGTCCAAATACCTTTGCATGGAAGTCATGCCTCTTGCACACTTCATCTATTCAGCTTCAACTCTTGCCATCAAATATTTATTGAGTATCTATCGTGTGTTAGATATTCTGTCCTAGTTGCTGAGGAAACAACAGTGATTAAAAAGCCAAAGTCCCTGCCTTTATGGAGTTTACATTCTAGTAGGAAGAGACAAATAATAAATCGGCAAGCAAAACAATAAACAGATGGTGTGCTACAGAGAAAAAATAAAAGGAGGGTATCAGGGTATTGGGCTGGAGAGACAGAGAATTTCCTTTTTCTACGGGTGGTATGGAAAGGTAACACTGATCATATTTTTTTAGAAATTAAGGCAACAAGTCATATGTGCATCTGGATGGAAGAAGACTCCAGACAAAGGGAACACAAATGCAAAGTCCCACAGGCAAAAACACAAGTAGCTCATTCTAAGAACCAGGAACATGGAGGCCTTGGAAACCTATGTGATAACACTGGTGTAAGCATGAACAGAGTGGCAGGAGATGAAGTAAGAAAGGTAGCAGTGGGGAAAGACGATATTGACAGAATTCCTGTAAAGCTTACAGCCACTGCAGGGATGTTAGCTTTTACACTCCACTGAGAGTTCTGGGCAGAGAAGTGGTGTGGTCAGAATTAGGTTTTAAATGTACCACTTGGCAAAGGCAAAGGCAGGGAGCCCTGTTGGGAGGCGACCCTGATAATTCACCTGAGATGAGGAGGGTTTGGCACAGGTGGTAATCTAATGTGTGTCGAATGCTGAAAAACAGCATGTACTATTTCACCTTCCAGTTTATTTGCACATAGTATTATTTCTGCTTAGAAAGCTTTTCTCCTTTCTACTAATCGGGCTAATACGTACGCAATCTTTAATATGTATTTGGGCATTTACTCCTCTCTAGAGGTTTCTGATTCACTCAAATAGGGGGAAAAAATCATTCCTTCCTCCTCCCCTCCCCAACCTAATACTTAACTCTATTGTGGTACTTATATTCAATTACAATTATCTGCTTACATATGTATTGTCTTTACAGAACATGAACTTGTTGAGGACAGGTAATTGTCCAGATCTAATTCATCCCAGTGGCTGCCTTAAAAGCCCTCAATAAGTATTTGTTAAAGAAATAAAAGATGTTTCAACCTAGTAGAGTATATAAGCAAACACAAAGTTTTGTTATAAGAAAAATGATATGGTTACAGAAAGCGACCAACACTCAGCATCGGGAAACAAAGGTGATATGAGGTAGGGAAGACAAAGAGATTCATTAGGATGCCACAAACTTTGAAGGGACTTTATACTAAAGCTATGAACTACATACAATAGGCACAGTGAGTGAGACATAGATTGGGGGGCCCAAGTGAAGACAATCCAAAGGCAGAATTGGCAGAACCTGGCAACAGGTAAGAGTGAGGAGAAGACTACTAGATTTCAACCTCAAGGTACTGTATGCTAATGAGGAGTGAGCAAGAAAGAGTGGGAAAGGAGAAAGGATCAATTCTAGTAGTCCAAGATGTTCCTGATATAAACTAATTAGATTCTACTTTTTCATATTTGAAGTTCATTCTGTTTTCTAAATGCATTCTAAAACATCTTTGATAGTTATTTCCAGGGTGTTTTGGTAACTCATTTTTCCTTTTTAAATTTGATTTTTTAATATTTATCAAATTAATACAAGCACATAATGCAAATCAAATAGGTAAGAAGAGCTTATGATGAAAAGCAGCAGTAACCTGGCCAGGCGTGTTGGCTCACGCCTGTAATCCCAGCACTTTGGGAGGCCAAGGAGGCCTGCCTGAGGTCAGGAGTTCGACACCAGCCTGGACAACATGGTGAAACCCCATCTCTACTAAAACTATTAGCAAGGTGTAGTGGAGGGCGCCTGTAATCCCAGCTACTTGGGAGGCTGAGGCAGGAGAATTGCTTGAACCTGGGAGGTGGAGGTTGCAGTGAGCCGAGATCGCGCCAGCCACTGCATTCCAGCCTGGGCGACAGAGTGAGATTCCGCCTCAAAAAAAAAAAAAGCAGTAGTTTCCAGTCCTTCCCTCTGTCAGTCCTTTGAGGACTGACCCTCTTTTAATAGTTCCTTAAAAGGCGGAGGTTCCCAGGCCAGAGCTGCCATTAGGGATTACCGACTCCTCTGACCACTCCCAGGCTTTGGCAACACATGCTCAGTATAGACCTGATCTGCCCACAGGACAGCAGGACCTGGCCTCCTCTCCTGAGGCCACTGAAGGAAGGGGTCAAGTGAGTTAACTGTTTGTATAGCAAACTTTGACCAAGAGGAGGAGGGGCAGGAAATGGGAGGAAACCATAAACACCTCTTCACACCTTCTTTGGATGGAAAGGACAGAGAAGCAATAGCTCTACACAACCTTCCTGAAGACTTCCAGTAAAACTAAGCAATCAGCAAGGCCTATTACAAAGACAGGGCCAGCCTTTCTGCCTTCTTTCCCTCCTGCTTTCCTGAGATGGTACTCCCCAATAAAGTGTTAGTGGGTAAGGTTTTTGTTTCAGGCTAGAGAACACTAGCTAAGAACACAGTCTATGACTTGTGTCTTGTATTTTCCATTTTGGTGACTTAAACCTCTACTTTTTGGGAACATCTCCAACTCTATTTGGCTATCCTTCTACTGTGTGCTTTCTATTGACAATAATGCTCTAAATCTCCTTTTGTATTCTCTAATTGTTTCCTTTTCATTATATCTAGTATTGGTTTTATAAATGAGTATTTTAGTTAGAAGATTCCTTTAAAGTTCTCTTCTGTTTCCTGCATTATTTGTTGTCCCTAGGTTCAGGTTTTCTTTTTGTTTCTTCTGGTCTCTTTCATGCTAAAAGTTCCTCTCAGACTTCTAATGATCCTCACGCACTGGTAACCCAGGTAAAAGGACTTGTTAGCTAGTATGAGTTTCCTCTGTGAATTTGTTTTCCGATTAGATCTCTCTTTGGAATTAAAATTCTAATGGGAACTCAGTATAAGACAGAGAAGAGCATGTCACTGGCAGGCTTTGTTTTAGTGTAAGCCACTAGCAAAGTGCAGAATGCCATCCCCCTAAATATGAGACTAAAGGAAGGGGTGCCAATATCTAACACACACACAAAATTAAATTTCCCCAAACATTCTGATCAACTTCTTTGGAGACAAACACTGTTTCATGTTTTATTTTTCCTTTGGGTTTTCTTTTTTTTTTTTTTTTTTTGAGAGAGAGAGAGTCTTGCTCTGTCGTCCAGGCTGGAGTGTGCAGTAGCACAATCCTGGCTCACTGCAACTTCCGCCTCCCGGGTTCAAGTAATTCTCCTGCCTCAGCCTCCCAAGTAGCTGGGATTACAGGCACCCACCACCACACCCAGCTAATTTTTGTATTTTTAGTAGAGACGGGGTTTCACCATGTTGGCCAGGCTGGTCTCGATCTGACCTCAGGTGATCCACTCGCCTCAGACTCCCAAAGTGCTAGGATTACAGGCATTAGCCACCGCGCCCAGCCTTGTTTTTCCTTTGTTAATGCTAGAGAAAGGGGGTGGCATAGTATTTGCTGACTACTGCCACTGGGAAGGGGTTGGAAAGGCTCTGTCAGTGCCAGGTAACTGAGCTATCCCCTAAATAAACACTGAATTCCTGCTTTCTGTCTCTTTTTCATTTTTGCTCACAGAGCTCCCATGGGTTCCCCCTAGGCAGACTGGCTTCCACACCACTAGCAAGCAGCCTCCTTGTATTCACTGACAGGCATCTGTTTATTCTCCATTTCATCCCTCAATTGGTCCTCACTAGCTTTAGCTTTTCCAGAAATTTAGTAACTCTCTTGTTTATTAGTGTTACATCTCACCTTTTTCTATTTGCTATTGCTGATTTATTTTTTGTACTTCTGTACTGTTATTTCAGTGGAGTCTTATAAGAGATGTGAGGCAAATGAAAGCATCTATCTATCATCTTGACCCAGAAGTCATGATTTATTTTCTGCAAAACAAGATTTCAACCATAAATGAGTTCTGTTAATTCCAGTTTCCTGTATAGATTTGAGAAAGGTGAAATAACTATTAAACATTTATGTTTCTTTAAAAAAAACCTTTAACAACTCGAAGATTTATTAAAAGAAAATTAGAGAAGATTAAAAGGAAAATAAAGTGTTTACTACAATTTTTGAAACCGCCTGGGTACTTATGCTTTAATAAATTAGACACATTTAAATTACAGGAAGCAAAGCAACTCAGAGAAGGATCAAAACTAAATATGTGGCCAGACGTAGTGGCTCACGCCTGTAATCCCAGCACTTTGGGAGGCCGAGGCGGGTGGATCATGAGGTCAGGAGATCAAGACCAGCCTGGCCAACATGGTGAAACCCCATCTCTACTAAAGATACAAAAAATTAGCCAGGTGTGGTGGTGCGCACCTGTAATCTCAGCTACTCGGGAGGCTGAGGCAGGAGAATCGCTTGAACCCAGGAGGCGGAGGTTGCAGTGAGCCGAGATCACGCTATTGCACTCCAGACTGGGCAACAGGATGAGACCCCATCTCAAAAAAAAAAACCTAAATATGTGCTGTAAGTCACAGTCCTAATGCCATCTACAAATACACCCAGCATTATGTGCTAAACATTATTTGAAATCCTTACAAACAGAAAAGATTTACAAGGGTCTAACTACTCTCAGAAACAAAAGAAAAAATCAAGTAGTTACCAGTTAGAATGCCTAATTTTTCATCTCCCTCCTTCTTCATGAAAGGAATAGTGGCCCAGATCAGAATGCAGTCTAAAGAGGAAAACAATTCCCGTTACCACATTGATCTCTAGCAAATGGATCAATAAGGCATGCCATGGACTCTGATCCTTCAGTCAGGAATGGCAATGAAATGTAAACCAGTGATTGCAACATTGAATCCTTCATCACAATGAGGCCAGCCTAGAGAAGAAACTGGAGTCCTATGTTAGAAGTAGTCATCAAAAATGCTATTATAAACAGACTGTTACTACTGAACAGGAAAACCTACCTCATCCTAAGAAAGGTGGCCTGCGGAAGACAGAACTAGGGGATACCTGAAACCGCTAATAAAAGAACCAAAAAGAAGCCATCCATACTTAATAGTTGTTTGGTAATGAAAATGTTTGTAGTTTTCACTCCACATTTCCTGTGAAAGTCAAGTCAATGCTAAACAAACAGGGCATACTTTAAAAAATAATAAAAGGACATATCTATTTCTTTTCTTTACTTATAGTCTTCCTCACTTGAAACTTCATTATTATTATCAATTAAATCAACTACACTATCCAGCTTCATTCAAGAATAATTTTCTAGGCCGGGCGTGATGGCTTCCGTTTGTAATCCCAGCACTTTGGGAGGCTGAGGTGGGTGGATCACATGAGGGGTCAGGAGTTCGAGACCAGCTTGGCCAGTATAGCAAAACCCTGTCTCTACTAAAAACACAAAAATTAGTCAGGCATGGTGGCATGTGCCTGTAGTCCCACCTACTCAGGAGGCTGAGACAGGACAATCACTTGAACCTGGGAGGCGGAGGTTGCAGTGAGCCACGATCTCACCATTGCACTCCAGCCTGGGCAACAGAATGAGACTCCACCTCAAAAAAAAAAAAAAAAAAAAAAAAAAAAAAAAAAATATAAAAAAAATATTTTTTTTTTGTTTTTTTTAAAAAAAAAAAAAAAAAAAAGATAATAATTACCACTATTAATGTGAAAGAATAAGAAAAAATAGGAAGCATACATAGTCCAAAATATAAATGCTAACAGCTGAGTTATAAGTTCTCCATGTTCTTTTTCACATGAACAGTCACATCAATACAAATATGAGGGGAAAAATCACATTCTTCTTAACTAAAGATTGCACAGAAGAGATAGGCTAAGTAAAATTAAACAAACCTCCCCCCTCTGCATTTCCTGTTTTTCCAAAATGCCCCCTGGTTCCTCAGGAGGGAAAACTTTAAAGCATATATAGTAGCCTCCTTTCTCTACAGGGGTATGCTCCAAGACTCTCAGTGGATTCCTAACAGCACTGAACCCTCACCTACTGTTTTTTTTCCTATACATACCTAACTATGAGAAAGTTTAACTTACAAATCAGGCACAGTAAGAGAATAACAACAATACTAATAGTAACATAGAACAATTATAACAATATACTGTAATAAAAGTTCCCTGAATGTGGTCACTTTCTCACTCTCTCTCAAAATACCATACCTTAGAATTTTCAGACTATGGTTGATCATGGGTAACTGAAACCATGAAAAGGGACACCGTGGATGGGGGGGATTACCTTACTGAGATAAGCTTTTTGTCACAGTTGCTCTATATTAGCAACCAACAGTCAGGTGACCATTTTAACTGAAGTTAAGAAAGCTCTAAACAATGCCATCTACTTCTTTAGTTCCACAATGCATTCCCATTGAAATCTATAGATAATCTGATTATCATTTAAATAGCAATGACTCAAAGAGTCTAAATATTGCTTATTGAGGTTTTCTAAGGTTCCATCAAGTTTGCAGCAGTGGTCATCATTTTCACATTCCGGAGTGCCCCTATTTTCTACACTGTTTAACACAGTGAACAAATAGTACTTTGAATTTTCTCCCTCCCTATTCTGTAAGATTTGCAAGGGCAGGTAATACATCGGAAAAAAGGATGCTTCTCTTTTTCCGCAAGACCACAAATCACACCAAACTACAAAACCATGGAAACTTTATTTTTCCTGTGTTCTTGCTTAGGTATTTCTGCTAAATGACTTTTTTTTTACCCCCATTAATTTTATCAATCCTAGACTCTCTGAAACTATCCTACCACTAAACCTCACTCAATAATAAAGAATTTGATTCTAATTTCAGACAATGTCTTGTATAACTCGTATACACACATACACACACAACAATGCCATAGCCATTCTTCTCATGCCTTCCACTTCTGCCAAACTTCTCAAACTCTTTCCTCACATAAGCCTCTAACAACACTTTATTGACATCATTTTCACGTAATTTACCATATTCCACCTTCTAGTATAATTACTTACACATCTTATGCATTCTTCCCTAATACTCCTTGAAATGAACTGTTCAACTCATTTTCAATCATAAATTTAAAATATATTCAATGAGATACTGCTTAATTTTCTTTTAAAAGTATGTGTTCACTCTTCGGCTTCCAATCAAGATGGAGTAACAAGAACCACATTTAAGGCCAGGTGCGGAGGCCAAGGCAGGCAGATCACCTGAGGTCAGGAGTTTGAGTCCAACCTGGCCAATGTGGTGAAACCCTATCTCTACTAAAAATACAAAAATTAGCAGAGCATAGTGGCACATGCCTGAAATCTCAGCTACTTGGGAGGCTGAGGCAGGAGAACTGCTTGAGCCTGGGAGACGGAGGTTACAGTGAGCCAAGATTGCGCCACTGCACTCCAGCCTGGCTGACAGAGTGAGACTCTGTCTTAAAAAAAAACCAAAAAAAAAAAAAAAAAAAAACCCCCCAAAAAACCAGATTTATCTTTCTACCTGAAACTACTAAAAAAAACACAAAATACATGAAACAACAGCACTTAAGACATTGTCTAGAAGGCAAGGAAAGACAGAGATTCCTCAGTCAGGAAACAAGCAAGTTGAGCTTTACAACTGCCCCAACTTATCACATGGGTAAAGTTTCCAGGCTGTGGCAGAGAAGGAGGGACCCAGGCAGAACCTGGTGGGTTCCATGAATTGAGAAGATAGAACTAGAAGTCTAGAGAAGCCAAGACAGCACAGGGGACGGTACTGGAGAAAGCTGCAGACAGAAAGACAGCTCTAAAGATCTCAAGTACTCAATTGAGTGCTGACTGCCACATCTATGTGTGAAACTTCCAGAGGCTGGGGAAAGAACCACTTGAAAGAAATACAGGCAACAGTACTAGGAGCTCACACAGTGCCAAGAATAAGCCTGTTCTTAACAGCCAGAGTGGAAAACCTAATGATTTAAGGAGCGTCGATTAGAGTCTTAAACAGAGTCTTGCCTCAGTGGCCAGGAAAAATTAACCAGAGACTAAACACAGCTCTAGTCCTGTCTAACAAAGCTTAAAAAACAAGACCTGAGGTTGGGCGTGTGGCTCATGCCTGTATAAATCCCAGCACTTTGGGAGGATGAGGCGGGCGGATCACGAGGTCAGGAGATAGAGACCATCCTGGCTAACACAGCGAAACCCCATCTCCACTAAAAACACAAAAAATTAGCTGGGCGTGTTGGCACGCACCTGTAATTCCAGCTACTCGGGAGGCTGAGGCAGGAGAATCACTTGAACCCGGGAGGCGGAGGTTGCAGTGAGCCGAGATTGCACCACTGTACTCCAGCCTGGGTGACAGAGCGAGACTCTGTCTCAAAAAACAAACGAACAAACAAAACAAACAAACAACCCAAGACCTGAAAGGATCAAACTTTTTCTAAGAAACTTAGTTGTGCTGTAAAGCTCAAGAATATTTACAGAAATAAAAAATTATCTAGCATCCAACAAGATAAAATTCACAATGTCTGGCATCCAATCAAAAATTACCAGGCATGCAAAGAAGCAGGAAAAATACAACACATAATGCTGAGAAAAATAAATTAATTACAACTCACCGAGAACTAATACATACGTTAGAATTAGCAGATGAGGACATTAAAACATTTGTGTCCCATACGTTCAAGATAAAAAAGGAAAAAAGGAAAAAAATGAACATGCTAAGAAGAGACATGAGAGGTGTGAAAAAGACCCACATTAAATTCTAGAGATGAAAACTATAATCTGAGATTTAAAAAACACATACGCACCCACTGGATTGGATTAATGGCAGACTAGACGTTGCAGGGAAAAAAAGGTAAGTACATTTGACGTTACCATATAGAAGTTATCCAAAAAGAAACAGAGAGAGGGAGGGAAAAAGACCTAAAAGAACAGTGAGCCTTGAAAATGACATAGAATGGCTGGTTAGGATCTGCTAGATATCTGCGATAACAAGTTTTCAAAAGTAGTATGTAAAGAATCTAACTCTTGGCCATCTTGAGTGGAAGGCAAAGCAGAGAGGAAGATGACTATGCTCAATATAGCATATTTGGTATACTTGCCATGGGTTGCCAATCCCTAAGATTTCATTGTCACCTTCCAGTTCTCTTTCTCTGTCATGCTCTTTCCCCAGTTGCGGGAGTCATGCTCTTCTTCCTTCCTGCCTGACTTCCCAGGAGGCTAGAGCTCCTATGCCATTTACCATCATACACACAGGTTTCCACCTCCACTAGAACATCTATACTACAAGAGTTTCCTGTGTCCCTCAAATAGTTTATTCCAAAATCTTCCCAATCTTCTAGCTATGTAAAGCATGTATTTCCCAAAGTACATGTGTGTTAAGTATTAACTGGTTTAAATAATAAGCATTAAGTTATAAGTGACTACCCAATTTAACTCTCCCATTCAACATTTCAAAAGAGGACACTATCAATGAATTAGCAAGTTAAAAATCATTAATTAACTCAAAAGAATATTTGCCAGATGCTAACACTGGTGATATAGTCCCAATCCTGAAAGAAACTGTAGTCTGATGGAAAAAAACAGAAATACACTCACAATTACAGTACTGTATAAGCTATAAGAAAAATGCATATAGAATGCTAATGAAGCACAGAGGGACAACTCTGTGAGATAGAAAGATTTCTGAAGTAGGTGAAGTCTAAGCTGAATCTTTAAAGACAAATTAATCACGTGGGAGAAAAATGCATTCTGGCCCAAAGTAATAAATAATAGTCATGTGTCACTTGATGACAGGGATATGTTCTGAGAAATGTGTCCTTAAGCAAGTGTGTCTTTGTGTGAACATCACACAGTGTACTTACACAAATTTAGATGGTATTGCCTACTACACGACTAGACTATATGGCGTAGCCTATTGCTCCTAGGCCACAAATTTGTACAGCATGTGACTATACTGAATACTGAATACTGTAGGCAAGTATAACCCAAACCTAAGTATGTGTGTATCTCAATATAGAAAAGGGACAGTGAAAATAGAGTATTATAATCTTATGGAACCATTATTGTGTAGGCAGTCTGTCACTGACCCAAATGTTGTTATATAGCTGATAACTAACATGAAAAATGTATTTTTTTTTAAATATGAAAATGTATACAAAAAGCAAGAAGGTATAAAATACAGCATATAGATGGAGAAAGGAAGTAAAGAAGAAGAATCTTCGTATTTTCTGGGGCTGGGGAAATAAGAGAGCAAATCAGGGGATTCATTCTATTGTAACAGGGATCCATGATGACCTGCCAGAACCACTCAAAACTGTCTCTCTGTCATGAAGCTATACGGGAAAACTTTACCTACGCTATAAAGGAAATTGCGAGGTCCTGTATCCCTCTAAGTCAGGGATCAGCAAACTATAGCTTGTGGTTCAAAGCCAGCCCTCCACCTACTTTTATATAACCTGCAACTTAAGCATGCTTTTATGTTTTTAAATAGTTAAAAGAGGCCAGGCGCGGCAGCTCACGCCTGTAATCCCAGCACTTTGGGAGGCCGAGGTGGGCGGATCACAAGGTCAGGAGATTGAGACCATCCTGGTTAACATGGTGAAATCCTGTCTCTCCTAAAAATACAAAAAATTAGCCAGCCATGGTGGCAGGCACCTGTAGTCTCAGACACTCAGGAGGCTGAGGCAGAATGGCGTGAACCCGGGAGGCGGAACTTGCAGTGAGCCGAGATCGCACCACTGCACTCCAGCCTGGAGGACAGTGTGAGACTCTGTCTCAAAAATAAAAATAAAAATAAAGTTGAAAGAATCATATTTTGTGACACATAAACATTACATGGAATTTAAATTTCAGTGTCCATAAATAGTTTTACTGGAACACAGCTATAACTAACCATTCATTTACTTACCATCTATAGCTTCTTCAGTGCTTCATCAGCAAAGCCGGGTAGTTGTGATAGAAACAACACGGCTTGCAAAGCCAAAATTGTTTACTATCTGGCCCTTTACAGAAAAAGTTCATGGATCTTTGCTCTAAGTTAAGAGTCTTTTCAAAACCCAATCTCCTTCACTTAAGTCCCAGTTTGTCTCTTCCAAACTTCTTACAAGGAATCATAATTAACATTAGGAAAAAAGAATACAGTTGTATCATTTGTGGACATAAAACATTCATTTATAATATCGTAAAATAATCACTGACTTCCATTACTCAGTGACAGTAACCTTTGAGGGATCAGGGCAAGACTCAGAGATTAAAAGACAGGTAGATTCCTGCCAATCAGCTGAGAGCATGCTTTATAGTGGACAGAAAAACAATATTCTATTTATTCTTTTTAGGAGTTCAAGGTATTATCCCTTCATTTTTGGAATTGTAAATTGCCAACACTACTAGATGTTCAATGTGCTATACAAACTGACTAAAGCCAGTTGTACGCAATGGCTCATGCCTGTAATCCCAGCACTTTGGGAGGTCAAGGCGGGTGGATCACCTGAGGTCAGGAGTTCAAGATCAGTCTGGCCAACATGGTGAAACCCCAACTCTACCAAAAAATACAAAAATTAGCTGGGCATGGTGACGCACGCCTGTAGTCCTAGCTACTTGGGAGGCTGAGGCAGGATAATCACTTGAACTCAGTAGGCAGAGGTTGCAGTGAGCCAAGATCATGCCACTACATTCTAGCCTGGGTGAAAGAGTGAGACCCTGTCTCAAAAACAACACAAAAAAGAAACTGACTAAAGCCAAACATGTTATCATAAAACAACATTTATAACAAAGATATGATACTTAATACTCATAACTGTAAAATGATGTTTGCCAAATGCTGGGAAGGAGGCAGGGGATGGAGAGAGGTTGGTTACTGGGTACAAAAACACAGTTAGAATAAATACGTTCTTGGCCAGGCGCGGTGGCTCGCACCTGTAATCCCAGCACTCTGGGAGGCAGAGGTGGGCAGATCACTTGAGGTCAGGAGTTCGAGAGCAGCCTGGCCAACATGGTGAAATGCTGTCTCTACTAAAATTGCAAAAATTAGCCAGGCGTGGTGGCGTGCACCTGCAGTCCTAGCTACTTCGGAGGCTGAGGCAGGAGAATCACTTGAACCCAGGAGGTGCAGACTGCAATGAGCCGAGATCTGAGCCAAGATCGCACCACTGCACTCTGGCCTGGGCAATAGAGTGAGACTCAGTCTCCAAAAAAAAAGAAGAAGAAAAAGAAGAGGAAGAGGAAGTGGAAGCGGAAGTTGAAGTTCTAATATTCGACACACAGTGACTATAGTTAACAATAATTTATTATGTATTTCAAAATAGCTAGAAGGGGAGATGTGAAATATTCTCTATACGAAGAAATGATAAATATCTGAGGTGATGGGTATCCTAATTACTGATTTGATCATTACACATTGTATGCATGTATAAAATATCATAAGTACTCCATAAATATGTATAATTATGTATCAATAAAACTTAAAAAGTAATCATAATTGATATTTTTACTTAGCAATTAGACATAAATGATAAATCATCCATATAAATTAATGCAATTAGTCCAGGACAGTCAGTAAACATTCTGGAAACCGTATGTTTTCATATCTATGAGGAATAATTCAAGGAAGTAGGAAAAATAAGCAAGGCAACAGAAGATTAAAGGGAACATTCAGCAGTATCTTCAAATATTTGGATTTTATGTAGAAGACATGAAACCACTCAATGTAACTCCAGATGAGAAATCGAGAAGGAATGAGAAGACAATAATGAAAACAGATTTCAGCTCATAAAGAACACTTTTCTACTTTTCATGGCCAACAATGGAACTATTTATCTTATGAGGCTCACAGTATAACGGAAGAGCATGTGAATTTGGGACTAAATAGATCTCCAGTTTGAAACGTCTCTCTCTCTGTTTCCAGAGTCGCCAGGTTGCCTGACCTCTAGAATCTCAAAGTCTCATGCAAAAAATGGGAAAAACCTCACATACCTCAAAGATGACTGACAAGTGATACATAATGTGAATAATTATGTTTGTAAATGTGCTATGTATGTAAAATTGACTGGCACAGAGTAGGTAAGCAAAAACAAAGACTTATTTTAATAACAGTCATTATTAGTGGTGGTTAAGAACAGAAATGCTGGAGCCAAACTCCTCGGATTTCCTAATTTCTACAACATGGACATTAACAGTACTGCTGAGTAAGTAGATAAGGCTGCTGAGTGGAATAAATGTCCTAAAATATGTAAAGCACTTAAGACAGTGCTTAATGCACAGTATGTACTCTGCATTATTATTTAGCATTATTAGACAATATTAATATTTTTTTCATAAAATAATATATACTTTATTACATATTATAATAATGAAGCCATTTTATTCAACAATGAATTCCGTTACTGCAAGTGTTTTATCAAAGTCTTAAGTCAGGGATGGAAATTTCAGAAATGAATCAGAGTCTCAACTAAATTAATTTATTCACACATTCAACAAATATTTACTGAATACCCAATACCTACAAGGGGTAGCATACAGTGGCTAAGAATACCAATTTCTAAGCCAGTCTGTCTAGATATCATTCCCCACAAGATCTCTTAGCAGCTGTCTGAACTTGGGCAAGTTACTTAACCATCATATGCCTAGTTTCCTTTTTGTACAATGGAGATAACACAGGGTTACTGAGAGGACTCAATGAGTTAATGAGGGTAAAGTGCTTAGAACAGTATCTGATATTAATGCATCATCAGCAGATACAAAGATTAGCTATTTTTATTATGACTATGTGCCGGGCACTGTTCTACACACTGGGAATACAACAGACTGCTGACGAGGATCCTGATCTCAGGGAGCTTCTGTTCGGGGTTGGGGAGGAGACAGACAACAAACATATAACAATCAATGATAAGAACTAAAATCAGTGACCAGTGAAGAAAAAGCAGAATGAAGGTAGGAGTGACGAGGGAGTGCTGGTTTAAGCTAGGAAAGTTAAGGGAAAGGTCTCCCTTGAGAAGAAATATTCGAGAGTAGAACAAACTACATGGGTACCAGTGGGAAGAGCATTTTGGGCACGCAGCAAAGCAGAAGGGTCCTAAGAAGGAGGGTCTCAGGTATGTTAAGAGAACAGCAAAGAGGCCAGTGTCATTAGAATGAAATACAGCAAGAAAAGGATGGCAGGAGATGAGGCTGGAGAGATAGCCAGATTTCTGATCATGCAGGGTCACAGGATTTTATTCAGAGACTGAAGGGGAGCAACTGCAAGGTATAAACACAGGAATGACAAAATCAGACTTGCATTTTAAATGACTCACTCTGGCAATGACCTCTAATGAATTAGTTTCCTGAATTTAATCATTCTAATAGTAATAGAGAAACATGTAAGAGTCTGGGAAATAGACACAATACATCGTGATGGCAGAATGCAGCATTTCTGACTGCCTAGAAGAGGCTGAACACTGGAGCCCGCTAAGAAGGGTGCTACAATCAAAAGAGCAAAGTATTTACTGCAGGGGAGCCTTCTATTTGTGCCTGGCAGATTTCACATACAAAATGTTGGGAGGAAACGTTCAAAAAAGATTTGACAGTGGTTTGGAAATGTTGAAAACAAAGAGTGAGGAATTATGACTTCAGAAGGGAACGTGTGGGATACCAATAATGTCAGATCCCAGAGAGGAACGGTATACCAGAAGGAGACCAGGGTGGGTAAAGGGTGCTGTAGCATCTAGTATGACTGGTTCCCAGAAACTATCTGTCTATTATAAACAGATGTCCAAGAAACAATCCCTAGGTAAGGAATTCCATGATGAAAAGTTCAAATTTGAGAGAGATAAAATTGTTTGCATATGGCAATCTGTGTAGATCAGAGTTTGGAATTTCTCAGGGGAGAATAGAAAACTGGAGGAACAAAACCAGGAATTTGAGCTTACGCCTTATCACTGAGAGGAATGAGGAATGTCATTACCGTTCAATATGAAGATGTCTTCTGTAGCAATACAAATTTAAGTAGTAGGTTGTCAAATATTAAGCTTACCTAGACCCAACTGCAAAACTAAGGAGAAAGATAAAGGGAAAAAAAGAGAAAAGGGGCAAAAAAAGAAAGAAAAAAGTGTGTGCGATTAGGGGGTGACTAAGACGGAAAAAACAATTTAATGAGTCAAGAGTGCTTGGATTTCATCATAGCTTCATTTATGAAATTCTGGGTATCTTTTCAAGAAAGTTAAGTAATTTTTAGAAAAGCAATACTTTTCAAGAGACAATCTTGGCCTCGGCGAGGAAATGGTTATAACTAAAGATATGGAGCAATGTAGAAGAATTCAGAAAGAAACCAAATCTCTGGAAAAAGTGAGGCTTTTTTTTCATTGTAAAGGAACATAAATTTAGTCTCCAACCCACAATCCTCGCCTATCCTCCAACTCCCCAAATCCTGCAAAGCCCATAGAAAGTGGATAGTGTGCCAAAACAAACAGTGTGGCTGCAGCTGCGTGGATGAAGGGTGGGATGAGGTTCGAGTGGCAAGGGAGCATGACTGGCAGGCAACCGAATGGAATCACTTTAAAGCAGTACCACAAAATGGAGACTAAATGCTGTGAGGACCTCCAGAATTCAGAGAAAATGGGATATGCTTAGCAAAATCACAGAATAGATTCTCTACTCCAATTCCTTTCAAAAACCAGACAAACAAAAACAGGAAAAGAGAAAATGAAACAAAGCAAAACATACCTGCTCTCTTATCTGTCTTTAATTAAAGCATAAAATACCCTCCCTCTTCTCTTCTCCCAACCACCCAGGAACAGAAGAGCAAACTGGCAGCAGCTCAGGTGAAAGACTTCAGCCTTCCAGCTACAAAGAGGGGAGATAGCAGACAATGGAACTGGTGATTCATTACAAAAGAATACACTCCAGAGCGGCCTGCTGCCACATGGACTCACTGCACTATTTAAAGGAACAGCAACCCCCTTTCCAACCTCCCTTATTCCTAACACCTTCCCTCCTCTTGGTCCTGATGGAAAACAGATTTTGAAGAAAATGCCAGCAAAGCACTGAGCTGTCCAAGAAAGGGAGGGCTTTGTGTTCCACAGAAACTGGCAGTCTTATACCACAGTAGAGTACAAAAATTTTCTTTCACATCCATACTGTAAAATCCTTTCCTCTCTGCCTTGTCCACTTGTCCTTTCAACAATAGACAGTATAACTGAGTTTGAGTTTGGCTAAACATTTATTTTTTACTAATTAGTGTTGAAGTCATTTGCAATTTTGTTTTTCGAATTTTACACATAGTACAAGAATGATTTATCTTTCCTTCATATTCTACGTTGCTATTTTCATAAATATGACATGCAATAATCTGGTCATTATGCCCAAAAATAAGAGATCTCAGTGAAATACTCCTACAACATATACATGAACAGCCGATAAAATTAATGTTTTATGTATCACATAAGCATGTCTATCTGCTATATTAGAATTTTGTGATTAAATTGCCATTTGCTTTTTAGCTGAGCACTGACTACTTACTATAAACGACAGAGCAGTTTTAATTAAAACAAAAACAGGCCCTATAAAAGTAGTAATAAAGTGCATATGTAGTAATAAAGTGCATACACTGTGCAAATACTGACAAGGATCTAATATGGTATGATGAAAAAGTCATCCACTGAAAGCCCTTTTCCGACAACTGAGCAATGGAAACTGGGGACTATAGAAATGGTATCATCTGAAGATGCAAAGAACCTAGGTAGCAAAACAGTGAAAACATATCCAAACATCTCTCTTACGTTGTAATAAACCATTTAACTTTGATAACCCAGCCGTAACCATCAGTATAGACATTCTATATTGAGAAAGCTTATGTGACAGGTCATTATCAAATGTTGGGATTGGATGTCTGGCTCAAACACAAACATACACACACACACATGCAGGCACAACACAACACAACACAACCACAGGACAAATGAAAGATTTGGCCCAGCTGGTTATTTCCTTTGAATTTTTCCCCCTAGATTACTAACAACTATGTACATTACATTAACACAGAAGGTATATACAACAAAACAAATAGGCTGGAATACTGAAAATTCTCAAATTTGATATTCTATCCTTTCCAGTTGTATAATTTCAGGATGGGCAAAAACTCATAACTTTTCTTCAATATTTAGCACATCCTGATAAAACATGGTGATTTTATTATAAGAATTATTAGGCACCCCAGAATCTCTCTTTCCAGTTTCCATTTATTTCTTCTACTTCTTTCCTAAAATTATGGCTTCTTTAAATACTAATTATTACAACCACAATATTAAGTGTGCATAAGCATGTGCACTCTAACTTCATGCTCACATACACTACACTTACCAGCTCCTCTAGAAACTAAGGTGAAATGTTCCATGAGGCAAAACTCATTATACAAATTTCCATTTTAGATAATTCTTTCACTGGTTTAAAAAATACATAATGAAAAGTCAAGGCATTGAAAATCCTTCAGTAATTGCTAAGAAAGAAGAGAGCTGTTACCCTCTAATATTGCCAGTTAATAAAAATTGAATGAGGGCTCTAAGGTCAAGCAAGTATCATCTCCCAAGCAACAAAGAGAATCCAGAAACAGGATTTCTCTTTTACGTAAAAATTTTTTAAAAATATAAAGCAGTATTTCAAAAGAGGTAATTAGACTGATGATGAGGGGATAAGACGTGGAAGAGAAATATTTCAAAAGCTTCTCTGCTTTTCCAAAAGAGGAAGGAGTTTGCTGAAATTTTCTAAACTCAGATTTGGTGAAAAATTACTTTGAAAAGATACATTTGAAACTTCTCTTTCCTCCAGGTCACAATGGGAAAATCTCCCTACAGGTTTCCCTCCTTCCAAACAGCACTGCAGGGCATTATATAACTAAACAGGATTCCAGCTCCTAAAATGATGCCTCTATGCTGATAGCTAGCTGGTTCTCTCGCCCTCCGGTGGTGACTGGGAGAGGAAGAGAAGAGAGAATACAAAAAAAGGGCAACCTCCTTAAAAGGAAAGCACTGTCCAGTGATGAAATTTCCCCACAGAGCATAGAAACCTGGAGTGAAACTGATCTTAAGTCTGAGACTAAAGGACTTGAATGTTCTATAGTGTAAATGATTTCTCATGGATAAATCAGAGCCTCATCATTTCCTCTCAACCTATACATAAAGGAAAAAGGGTAATGGGGCATACAGAAGGATGCTAACAAGAAAAATTGCCTTGCCAGGGAGAACTGTGGAAGAGCATTCACCTTTCCATTTGTCAGGAATGACTTGCTAAAATGCAGATGAGATATTGCCTGGCATAACCAAAGAGAGGCAGGGAGAAAGAGGGGAAAAGGAGGAGGAGAGAAAGGGGGATTGAGGGGGTTGGGGGAGAGAGTGAGGAGGAGTGGGAGAGAGAGAAGAGAGAAGAACGAGAGGGGAGAGAGAGGGAGGAGAGATATCTTCCATTTCCTACTCTCTCTCCTTCAAATGTATTTTAAAGCCTGTGTGATTGTGATTTATACATTCAGATTTGTTCTCCTGTCAAGGAGGGCTCTACCTGCCTCTGTTACACCTGAATGCTCCTACTGAAAATCTTTGCCAGTAACAAAGCCATGAAAATGAAACATTCTTTCCTAACCTTCATTTTTAATAAGCAGTTTAGAGTAACAGCAAAACTACAATTCCATAGCCAATCCTGAGAAACCAAAGTGAATAAGGAATCAGATTTCCCTACAACACAAATTCTTCTGAAATTCTTAAAAGGAATCCTGCTCCCCTCTTTTTGGCAGTCTACAAGAATCTCTTCCTACCTCTGCAGTCTTTCTCTCCCTCCCTCTTCTCAGAACCAAGACAAAGAGGTAGACAAATCCCCACAGGGTCTTTCCTGAGCTACAGCTGCACAGTACAGGAAACAGGAATCTGCTATGGAGTTGAGGGAGGGGGAAGAAAGGATACGGATACATAACACACACATATGCGGACTCAACAGACACAGACTTTTCAGCTAATAACAATACATCTGGGCTGTTCTAAGAAGACAATAATAATTAAAACTCTTCTGACTATACTCCACCCTCAAACCTTTATTTAGATCCCAGAGAGGAGAAAAGAAACATACCGAGGAAGCACAAATCTTACCTGAGTTACCATTTTCTTTTTCTCCATAAACCAAACGGATAGATGATAAACCTTTCAAAGCAGCCGTGCTGGGGCACACCTCCACAGCTTTCTTTCCACCCCCCTCCCCCCCCAGTCTAGCTATTTAAGGGTGGGTAATTGATCTCCCTTTATACCGTTTTCCTTCCTTTTTCTTTCTAATGTTTCTTCCTTTCTTTTCTCTTCCTCTCTGGCAGTCTCTCCCCCTCCTTCTTTCTCCAGCTCCCTCCCATATCTCAGGCAGATGGCTGAAGGAAGCCCCACCCCTGAATGCCTAAGGTAATTAATCAGAGTAGAGCCCCACCTCTTCCTCCTCCCCCCACCCCCTCCCAGCAGGCTGACATCTCCCAACTCCAGAAGCAGGCCTGCTGGAGAATGGCAGTTTGGTGTGCGCTGTGCGCACGCGTGTGTGCGTGTGTGCGTGTGCGTGTGTGTGTGTGTGTGAGAGAGAGAAGGGGGGAGGAGGGAGGGAGGGAGAAAGAGGGAGGGGCAAGCGCCATGTGCTGGCATATTTTAAGGATGCGATGATGGAATTAATTATATAGCACTGGAAGCTTTCATAGCAGCTTACTATAGTTAATACAGATTTAAGAGATTCCAGCCACGAATGTCTAATAAATAAGAAATGAAACAAAATTATTTTTAATATTAATAAAACATTTTTACTGATGTACAGTTTATAGATGCAGTGGATTTAATGAGGAAGATGTGAAGACGTGAGGAGCTATTACATGACCACTAACTAGAAGGTTTTTCAAGGAACAGGAATATTCAAGAACTTGCTTGTCCTAGAAGACCAAAACAGCCTAGTGAGAGCAAAGGACTAAAAGAGAGGAGAGAGGTAAAGAGAGTTAATTTAAATGATTTTTATCCTACTACAAAAAAACCTGGAGACTCTGAAAAAGGTATCTACAACTATGACTACTTAAGAAACTTAAGGTATACACAAAGGTGCATGCAAGTTTCCTTATGGCTTCCAGCTTCAATAAAAATTTTGGTTAACTGAAAATTCACCCTTTGTTTCCTCCAGCCTTCTATGTTTCAGCCTTTATTGAAAAAGATAAATCCTTTCTTAAATATACCCTGGAAATTTTTGTCATTATTGTAAATAGTAATTGTTACAGAGTGCTGTAGATACAGGTTTAGGAGAATATTGACAATAAGAGTTTCTTTAAAGTTCCCTTATTAAAATAATATAATTAAAAATGCATCAAAGATGTGGTTCAGTCCAGAAGTTGGTCTAATTCTGCCCTTTACTAGTGATCTTGGAAAAATCTTTAACTTCTGCATATAAACTTCATAATTTTCCTATTTTATATTATAAAACATTCAAATAAAGCAATTTATAAAATAAGTTTATCAGTTGTCTCATAAAATTAAGATTTTCTAATTTTTTACAGCATTCTAATAAATAGGAGCTCATCCTAAAGGATTTATGAGATATTTTAGTTATGCTATGTATTTTTAGGATATACTTTCTAAAAAACTACCCAAAGGTTAAAAAGATTAATTCTAAAATTAAGCTTCCCATTTTTAATTTTTATCTATTTTTATTTTTTACAAGCCCACAGCTAACATCCAAGCTCTCCATTTAAAAAATAAACATCTACAGAAATCTAAATTCAAAATAGCAAATCACACTGAGAATACATAGTTTTTTGCTGTCTCCATAAGGATTGTTTGGCAACATGCAGGACCAGGCTTTTAAAAATGTTCTCTATTGGCCAGGCGCAGTGTCTCACACCTGTAATGCCAGCACTTTGGGAGGTTAAGGCTGGCGGATTTCTTGAGCCCAGAAGCTCGAGACCAGCCAAGGCAACATGGCAAAACCCTGTCTCTATTGTGAATTACATTTTTAAAATTTTTAAATTAAAAAAAATGTGTTATATAACACCGTTGGCTGGCACACTGCCAATACAACATCATTACACCCACTCCTAAATTAATAAGCATTTTAACAATTCTGAAAGGAACACAGGAAATACAAGACCATCTGTGGAACCTGGAGAAACTGATGTAACATAGTATGTCAGGCTCTATTCTGTGCATTTTACAGATATCTGTATACTTGTAGTATAATCCATAGTAATAATTTTTTTTTTTTTTTTTTTTTTTTTTTGAGACGGAGTCTCACTCTGTCGCCCAGGCTGGAGTGCAGTGGCGCCATCTCGGCTCACTGCAAGCTCCGCCTCCTGGGTTCCCGCCATTCTCCTGCCTCAGCCTCCCGAGTAGCTGGGACCACATGCGCCGCCACCACGCCCGGCTAGTTTTTTGTATTTTTTAGTAGAGACGGGGTTTCACCGGGTTAGCCAGGATGGTCTCGATCTCCTGACCTCGTGATCTGCCCGTCTCGGCCTCCCAAAGTGCCGGGATTACAGGCTTGAGCCACCGTGCCCGGCATAGTAATAATTTTTAAAAGAATGAGATCTTCAAATATTAAGAAAAATGCTGGGTAAAGTAATATAGATAAGTATTAGGCCTGTTCTCATTTAACACTTTTTAGAAGTGACCTGGAACACAGAATATATAGTACTCTCTGAATTTGCAACTGAAAAGCCAATCAGAAGGAGATAAAAAGCAGTCAAATTTTCTTAAAGACAAAGTGAGTAAGCAGAAAATGGGCAGGTGAGTTTCACCAGAAGCAAGAGCAACCCAGTGTATTTTTGGAAAAAATCTTGAATCATACTAATGGGATAATTGTGTTTTCAGGTTTAATAATTGGAATAAACCACGGAATCACTGTATATCATTCTCTGCATCCTCTGGTTTATTACACTATTCTTCACAGAAAGCCTGGGGCACCAAGAAGATAGAATCCCACCCCCCCACCCCGCCCTCACACCTATCCTTAGAAAAGCAGCAGCTACCTTGACGCTTAGGTGTGACTGCAGCCTCTATACATCTTGGCCCCAAGGAGTTTTTTTTGTTTTGTTTTTAAAATGAGGGGTCCCCACATGCAAAAAGTCTAAGACTAGGATAAAGGTTTCCTCGGGCCAGGGATTCATGCTACTTTTCTACATTTAGAACCAATATTTCCCAATGCAAATAGGCTTAAAAATTTATTACAAGAAAGAATTGGTGCCGGGCGCGGTGGCTCAAGCCTGTAATCCCAGCACTTTGGGAGGCCGAGACGGGCGGATCACGAGGTCAGGAGATCGAGACCATCCTGGCTAACACAGTGAAACCCCGTCTCTACTAAAAAATACAAAAAACTAGCCGGGCGAGGTGGTGGGCGCCTGTAGTCCCAGCTACTCGGGAGGCTGAGGCAGGAGAATGGCGTAAACCCGGGAGGCGGAGCTTGCAGTGAGCTGAGATCCGGCCACTGCACTCCAGCCTGGGCGACAGAGTAAGACTCCGTCTCAAAAAAAAAAAAAAAAAAAAGAAAGAATTGGTACAAGCTTAAAAAAAAAAAGTTACAATGATTTTTATAAACTCACTGAATGACAGACTCATAGTGAGGTCTGGCTGGCACAATGATATTTTGAAGTGTGTCCCTGGCATTATAGAGGACAATTTGCTCCCTGGTGTCCAAGAGAGAGAAGAGCAATTGAGCAGCCTGGGTCTGACCCAGCAAAACTGGAGTCCCCTGGTGGCTGAATGTGTCCGGTAATGTACCAAGGAGAAAATCATTTTAGGACATTGCCTGTATGTGTGTTTGGGAGGAGAGAGACAGGCAGGGGCTGGGAAGCTTTGGAACAGGGTGGGCACAATGAGATGTCAGCTAATGAAGGAGGCCTACATAGACCAATCCCCAGCTTCCAGCACAGTGTCTGGAACGTGGTAAGTACTCAAGAAATAGTTATTAAATAAACAAATGAAGGAAAGAGGCACCTCTCCTTATAGTCTCAACTCTGATTGTTTCCTCAGTGTTTCATCCAATCTCCAGAACCCCAGCTTCCTTTCCTCCATATTACTCAATTGAAATTTACCTGATTGAAGTCACCGAAGACCTCCAGATGATGGCCAAATTCAATGGACATTTTATGTCTTCTTTGATTCGTCTGTGGTATTTGGTATTCCCTTTGGGAAACTCTCACCCTTAACTTAAAATGATACTTTCTTGACTTTCCTCTTTCCCTGTTCACCCGCTTCTCCATCTTACTCTTCTTCCTCTACCATCCTCTCAACTGTTATTATTACTTGCAAGGTGTCATCCTCAGATCTCTTTTTACTGCACACCAGAGGTTCTTAACCCAAAGTGCATGGTTCCTAACATGGGCAGCCCAGTGGAAATTTTTCTTCTTTGCATTTCCATGCAGAGAGGATCTGTAGTATTTATCAGATTCTCAAAAGGGTCTGAACCTCCAAGAAGTTAACATTGCTGACCACACTTGCTCCAGGTGTTCCAACTCATTCTGTCACTTCAGTTACCAAGAATTTACCCTGACGGCTCCCACATTCCTATTTTTCAGCCCATACATCTCTTCTGAACACCATGTTTCTGTTCTTCCCTTGAATATCGCCAACTATATGGGTAATTCATCCTTCAAGGCTTACTTCAGAAATCCCCTACTCCAGAAAGCCTTTCCTGACCCCACCTGTTCCCACATCTGGTTTGGGTACCCCTTATCTGTGAGCATACTCTACCTTAGCACTTAATCCATGGTACATAACTGTTGGAGTTACTGTTCTGCATAACTATGACTAGAATATGAGCAGTCTGAGGGTAGAAATCATGTTTTATACTACATCCCCAGTTCTTAACCCAGTATCTGAATACACACTAAATGAATGTTTGTTGAAATAAAATAGTAATGCCTTGATTTCTATTACTCTAGCCATTTATTTATTCACACATGGATATATCAAAATGAAGAGCACCTATGTAGTTATCAAAATATTATAAAAGCATTCTTTCTTCCAAGAGCGTACTTGGAAATATCTTCAAATTTATACATTTACTTCACTTTTTTGTTTTGAGACAGAGTCTCGCTCTGTTGCCCAGGCTGGAGTGCCGTGGCACAATCTCAGTTCACTGCAACCTCCACCTCCCAGGTTCAAGTGATTCTCCTGTCTCAGCCTCCCAAGTAGCTGGGATTACAGGCACACACCACCATGCCCAGCAGTTTTTTGTTTTTTGTTTTTTTTGCATTTTCAGTAGAAATGATGTTTCACCATGTTGGCCAGGCTGGTCTTGAAGTCCTGACCTCAGGTGATCTACCCGTCTTGGCCTCCCAAAGTGCTGGGATTACAGGTGTGAGCCACCACGCCTGGCCTTACTTCAGTTTTATCTTCAGTATCTTTCAGAAATCTGAAGCTGAAAGGAAGATGCACAAAAAGAGTGGGAGAAAGGCTTTATTTTCAATTTTATTAGGTTAGTTCAGATTCTAGACAAAATAATACTCACTCATTTAAAAAAAAAAAACAACTTTAGGTGTTCTTGTCATACAGAAGTGACTCAACTTCCCTACCTTCCACCCACATACCAGTACTGCTATAAAAGCAGATCTAAGAGTCCCTGTCTAGAAGGCAGGGCTTGCTCCAACTTTCCCAGGCTGCCTCTGACACCCAAGTGAAAGGCAACATTAAAGGGAGAGCATTTCCTGCAATAATAAAAACTTGTTGGTATAAAGGCTCTTCACAGCATGCCCCCAAACAATAACCCTAACTAAGTGTAAATAACAATTTACACCTAACAGATATTAAATACCTTTCCAGAAGCACCTCTAATACAATACCACTTTAATATCCTTTGCCCCAACATTCCCCTTAACATAAATGAAGTCAAATTACAGCTAACTCTATTATTTTCCTAACTTTATTTCTCTAGGCCGAGTTCAGTTATATAGAACCCATTCACCATTCCAAAAAAAAAAAGTGAGCATGAAATTTGAAATCAACTGCTTTACATCTTACAGGCTTATAAAAAACAATTCTCATTTATTTCCTGTCCCCCAAAGTCAAACCTTTAGCACAAAACCACAAATAACATAAACTAAGACATCCGTGAGGCCAGGCAAATCAAAAAATTTAATTCACAAATTACTATATGTATTTGCGTAACTTATTCATATCGTTAAGAAATCCCAAACCCCAGATAACTAGAGTCATACAAACAACTGAAAGTATGTGTACACTGTACACATCCCTGTGAGAGATTAAGGAAAAGGTTCTTAAACAAATACGAAAACGGATGGGACGTAAACAAATTTATCAATAACTGGGTTGTCAAGAAGTTAATTCATGATTAATCTGTGAAAACTGAAGAGTACTGTTTATCCAACAACATGCCATGAATATGCCATGCCTCTATTACTTAGTTACAGGAAACTCTGTTGTCTTGTTCACCACTAATGTCCCTGTGCCTGGCATAGTATCTGGCACACAGTAGGTACTCAAAAAACAGCTGGTACACAATAAACTAATTCAGAATGAGAAAATAAATTTAACTTATATAAATTATATAAACTTGCATATGTTAATAAAATTACATAAACTATGTAAGTATAAACTATACTTGTATATGTTAATATAATTACATAAACTATATAAGTATAAACTTGCATATGTTAATTACATAAACTATAAGTATAAATTATGTAAGCTAATACAATTACATAACTATGTAAGTATAAACTATATAAGTTAATATAATTACATAAACTATATAAGTATAAATTATATAAATAAATTTATATAATGTGTGTGTGTGTGTGTACTGTTAAACACCAAGGTCAACTTTCCATGAAGAAATGGAGAGCCTAATATACTCTATAGGATTTTGCAGACCTGAGCATATCAAAAATGTCCTTTAGGCTGGGCATAGTGGCTCACGCCTGTAATCCCAGCACTTTGGGAGGCCGAGGAGGTGGATCACCTGAGGGTGGGAGTTCAAGACCAGCCTGACCAACATGGTGAAACCCTGTCTCTACTAAAAATCAAAAAAAAAAAAAAAAAATTTAGCTGGGTGTGATGATGCCCGCCTGTAATACCAGCTACTCGGGAGGCTGAGGCAGGAGAATTGTTTGAACCCGGGAGGCAGAGGTTGCAGTGAGACGAGAAAACGCCACTGCACTCCAGCCTGGGTGACAAGAAAGAAACTCCATTTCAAAAGAAAAAGTGTCCTTTAGATAGGTAAATTTCTGTCTCATTCTTCTAGATGCCTAATATCCTTAAGCTGTCCTCCGCTACCCTAAACCCTCAAATCAGGAAATTCAGCTATACCTCCAATAATTTAAGACCCTGTTTCCTCTTCCTCCAACTGCCCCGTTCGCCACTTGGATGACAGGTTAAGGAAAACGGCCTAAGGAAAACCTGTGATAAAAGACAATACCCTTAACTTGCACCAAGTTACATTTTAACCATCTGATCACAGGCAGTAAATGTTTAATCCGAAAGAGTGCCTGTAAGAATAATTTCAGGAACAGTTTCTTAAATAGATTTGTCTGGGCAGGGAGACTACATTCATCGTCCCTTAAATCACAAGCAAGCCCGTATCTCCTTACTCTGCCTGATTTTAAACTAATTTGGCCAGACTAGGTTCTACAAAAATTATAACTAATACAATAATCATTTTCAATGGCACACTCTTAAAATAGGCATGATTTTAACAATAAGAGCAATGAAAGGTCAAGTACCTAAAATACTTTCGAACCTTCTGTTGAAGAGAACTCACTTTGTTTCATTAACTCAAAACTAGCAATTCTAGAAATAACTTAATTAAAAATAGATGTAAAACCTTTCATTAAAAGAAATACTGTTCAATCATGTCCTCCATAATGTCCAACTGCATAACGCATTAGTATGAAACTGCAAGCATTATGCAATGAAAAGCTTGAATTTAACTAAGCATAAGAATATATAACAGAAGCTAAAAAGAACATTTTATAACCGTAGTTAAGAGTTTGGGTAGTAACCAACCATCTACTACTCATTTATAAATGCACTGAAAAAAAACTTTACTTTAAAAAAGTAATAAATAAGATTGTAAAATAGCTTTGGATCCTTCAATTTAAAATTGTTTTTTTAATCCCATTAGCTTTCCTATGTGGTGGAATGGAGAGTAAACCCTTACATTTTAACATCCCATTACCTCCATTTCTGAAGGACCTAATTTCAGATAGAATAAACCTACTAAATGGAGTAAAGCCAGGAAAGTGTAGTTTCAAATACTGTGCACTACATTTATCAGTACTAAATATTAATAACCAAAAAAAAATTGGGGGTGGAAAATTCATCTTTTATGAATATTGATTAGAATTTTGCTGCAAAAGACTTTCATCAATTTCTGAACAGGAACTCTTTAATCCACCCCAAAACTGGGAGGGGTAGATGGTCAATTTCCTTCCTCAATAAATTCAATTACATACTGTAATTATTTTTTCATATATCTCCAATACTTCAATTCACTTGGGAAACATTTTTACTTTTTCAACTTTTTCCTGAAAGAATTGGACTTATGTTAGAGTTACTATAATTCCCAGACTTTGCTAGTTGTGGGTCAGAGATTTACTGTTCACAGACGTTTCTCATTGAAAGCACATTAATAATTACTTGTAAAAAGATTTCTAATCTAGTCTCATAACACTTCCAGCCTTAAGCTGTTACAAAGACCAAGCTATTGTTTTATGTCAGTAGAGATATAGTTCATAGATAAGCGAAATGCACACATATATCAAAACCTCATTATGGTAAGTATAAAATACTCTTAATTTGAATAATCCAAAATAACAGAAAGTTATATCATTAATATAAAACATATAATATAGATCAATGTATTAGAATATAGTTAAAGAGAAGCATAATCACAGCCACTGCCATATGATTGCACTACTGATAGCTTTCGACTTGAATGAAAGCTGTGAGTTTACTCCAGAGAGCTTATTCAACAGGCCCAATCCAAAATAGCTTGGGCCTTTAAGCCCAAAATACCTAATAAAATGTACTAGTTAGTCCATTATTTCTTTTAACTCTATGCATTCCCGTCCAACCTGCAACTTAGGTGCTAATTATTAGATAAATGGCCATTTGAAAGAAAAAAACAATTAAAGGAACATGAAAACACAAACAAACTAAAACAAACTGACAGACCAAGTAGTATCTTTAATTCAGAATTAATTGTATTAACTGTTTTTCTTTTCTTATTCTAGGTTTCGATTACAATATTTCAAAAAATCATGATAGCTGAGAGGTCATCCGGCCCAACTCCTTCATTTTAAATACAACAAAACTAAAGTCAAGAAAAATTGAAGTTATTTGAGCACGAACATGGTGGTGTTTAACACTATTGCTGGAACCAGAATCCAGGACTCCTAACTTCAATTTTTCTTACTATAAGATATTCAGAAATACGCTTGGTAATGACCTAACATTTTCCGATTCTAGACTGCAACAAGTTAACAAATAAGATGTCACTAATCCCATCACAAAACAGTCTAAAATGTTAGACTAAAAATAGTCTTCGTGGGGAAAGATGCCCTCTACTTTATATATTATCTTTCTGGAAAATACAACAACATTTGGAAACTGCCGTCTGTGCCTCTTGTCTGCTCAAAACAAAGCCTAAAGTTTATTATAATATGCTGATTTTCTTATGTTACATTTATATTGTTCAGCCCACCCGGTTCAAAACACACACACACACACACACACACACACACACACACACACACACAGAATCTCTCCAAAGTTTCAGAACTTCTAGGGGTGAATGCCAACCACCTTTGTCTGGCCACCAATACCATAAATTCATTCCTCTTATTACAGTAAATTAGCAAAAAGCATTGGGAAAGCTAGGCCCTCAATGGTACCCGGTCAAAAGACAGAAAGCCTGTAGGCATTTCACTCCACCATAAAACTTCACATCAATCAAACAGTATCTAGAAATTATAACCCTTAGCTTACCTGGACAACAGGATATTGATAATCCATACAATATACACCATACATAGCAAATGGGAAAAAATCTTCAGATAAGGACAGTACAAAAGGCGTCTAAGTTTTTGCCTTGTTTGAGCTGGCTGTCCTGTCCAAAGGAGCTAGGTAGCACCAAAAAAATCCTTCGCTGACCTCCAGTCTACGCAGATAGGTATGCTGGCTCAGCTGATGAAGTCGGAGCTTGGTTGAGACCAGGCCTCCACCCCAATAGAATGTGACAATACACAGAAGAGATGTTCAGAAAAAAGCAGAAAGCTTTGAGTTACTAGTTACAGACTGAAAACTACACTGGAGATTTGCTGTTACTGTTGGTTTTTAAATTGACAACTCAACCAGAAACTCAAGAGGCAGAGAATGACAGCCAGGGAAGGGAACACAGGCTCCTTACACTGGCACACAAACACGGTAGGAAGTCTAAGGTATCCAGGAGCCAAAATAATATATATGTTCCGGGCTTTAAGTGCGTCAGAGAATACTCCCAATCCAGGACACGGAAAGGCAGATGGGACTGGTATTACTACTCTATTCTTTCTTGGGCAGGGGGGCATGTACCCGTGTGCACGCATGCGCATTCTCTCTCTCTCTTATACACACACACACACACACACACACACACACCCTTCTCACTGTCTCCAGCAGAGACAGGTGTTAGGATTAACAGTATAAAACCTTTCTGCTACGGAAAGGAATGGGAGAAAAAAGTCACACTGATACATGCAGTAAAGGGATCCCTTTCATGACACTGTATGTTTTTGTATCATTTAACACCTCCCTCGCTGTGCTTTAACAGAGGCTAGGACAGCTGGCAGGATCAGCACTGGAAAAGAAGAAAGTGGCCCCAACTCTGAGGCAACATGAGTCCACTGGAGGCCTCCAGATATGCAGGGTGCACTTGCTCAGCTGTTCCAGTCAAACTTGGAAGGATTAACTCCGGCTGTCTGCAAAAAGGTGGGGGTGGAAAGGTCTTTTCAGAAAAGCCAGTTGCTTTTCTCCTTTTAGGGAGCTGCTATACCCACCCTACCATTATATACAAACACACATGTGCACACATATTTCTCTAACAGATATTAAAAGCAGTAACAAACATGGACAGGTGTTAGGTTTGTCTGACAAAGCACAATAGGTTAAAGAGTTGGCCTTCAGAGCCTAAATGGCCCACCTAAAATCAGATAACTGCTAAGTAATTCTTAGAAAAAGGACATAGAGTGAGCAGACAGTGAAAATAAATGTTTACTAAAAGACAAACCAGTTACAACTATTGATCCCACGAAATCTTCTATTTGGGACAAGCATTCAAAAGTTCAAAATGGTAAATAATTCTAAATAAGTTTCAGGGGCTACGATGCCCCTAATCTTGGTGAGCCAGTAATATTGTAACATGCTTCTGGATGATTAAACCATGAGGATTAAACGCAACTGTGAGGGCATCTGTGAGAATTTAAGTATTACCATGCCATCCACACCCCCCGCCCCATCAGTGTAATTCTTCTCCTTTTATGGTCAATGTAATTTATTTTAGGATTGTTCAGAAGAAACAGATTTTTAAGAGTCAAAATGGCTTTAGCACATTTTGATGGTATTCTTGGTTAAACATTTACCTGAACTCAGTTCTAACAGATTAGGAGGACCACTATACTCGATTATCTTCAATTTGCTGGTATTGATTCTATGTGCATTACACATGAAGAATAAGAATAAATCTATTCAGTACAATTAATAAAACATTCATTGCACATCTATTGCATACAAAATATTGTACTAAGCCCTGGAGAAATGAACACAGTTCTGCTGCCAATGAATTTACAGTTTATGGGAGAAATAGATAAGGACATAGGCCAAGCCAAAAAGCAAAATAATGGTACAGCACAAAACTAAATATTGTAAGCAACTTCTCACACACAGAAAAACGTTTTTTAAAAAGTTACTCTTGGCTGGGCAGGATGGCTCACACCTGTAATCCCAACAATTTGGGAGGCTGGCTGAGGCAGGTGGATCACTTGAGGTCAGGAGTTCGAGACCAGCCTGGCTAACATGGCAAAACCCTGTCTCTATTAAAAATACAAAAATTAGCTGGGCCTGGTGGCATGCACCCTGTAATCCCAGCTACTTGGGAGGCTGAGGCAGGAGAACTGCTTGAACCCAGGAGGCGGAGGCTCACCACTGCAGCCAAGATCATACCATTGAACTCCAGCCTGGGCAACAGAGCAAGACTCCATCTCAAAAAAATATATATATGTATGTGTGTGTGTGTGTGTGTGTGTGTGTGTGTGTGTGTGTGTGTTGCTCTTAATAAAGTTTTACAGTCTCTCTCACCATCAGAACTATAAAACCCTACTTTGACAATTCTTAACAGAGATTATCAAAGCCTTGTAACGTTTCAGATGTGCTTTGCCACACCTTAAGGGATTGTAACATACAGTCAGCCCTTCTTATCCTTGGGTTACACATCTGTGAATTCAACCAACTGCAAACAAAATATTTGTGAAAAGCAATAAAAAAAACCAATGCTGTACAATAACAAAAATGTAATACAAAGTTTAAAGACAATAGTTATAATATTTACATAGCATTTACATTATTTTAGAAATTACAATTTAGAGATAATTTAAAGTATACAAGAGGATGAACATAGGTTATAGGCAAATATGACACCATTTTATATAAGAAACTTGAGCATCTGCAAATTTTTGTATCTGCAGGGGCATGAGAGGGTGTATCCTGGAACCAATCTCCCATAGATATGAGAGGACGATATATTCTAATGGTCTCCTGTATAGGTATTACAATGGTAACTAAGAAATAACAAAAAACTGGGTGCAGCAGCATATGCCTGTAGTCCCAGCTACTAGGGAGGATCACTTGGGCCAGGAGTTCAAGTCTAGCCTGGGCAACATAGTGGTACCTTTCAAAAAAGAAAGAAAAGAAAAGAAAAGGAAAGTAAGGAAAGAAAAAGAAAAAAAAGAAAGAAAAGAATGTTTCTGCAATAAAATCTTATGCTAAATTTCCTCTTCTAATCAAATGAAATAATTATTAATCTTTCTCCTTCCCTGTACACTTGTCATTTCATATATAGCAGTACAGCAGGATGGGCCACACATACACTTATAAATTAGTATCTTAAATCACTATTAAATCTCCTAAGATTCTTCTTGATATGAAGACTGGAAAATGATGATATGTCTTATACATCATAAAAGGCTGTAATAATGAACTATGGCTGACTAACTTAAACGTCAAGAGTTAACCCAGTTCAATATTTGGTGACTTAATTATAGATGACATTTCCAGATGCTCTTGTGTTTAAGATGTAATTCAAAGCCAAAACAACTGACATAATTTAAGCATGAAAGTGATCCCCAAATGTTATTGAAGGCCTAGTCAATTTCCAGAGAGAGATTTAAATTCTTCCAGACTATACATACAAGGTGAAAAGATATGACTGATGCACTATTCAAGGAAAAAAATTGCTGGGCACAGTGGCTCACGCCTGTAATCCCAGCACTTTGGAAGGCCATGGCGAGCCGATCACCTAAGGTCAGGAGTTCGAGACCAGCCTGGCTAACATGGCGAAACTCCATCTCTACTAAAAATACAAAAATTAGCCGGGCGTGGTGGTGGCCCCCTGTAATCTCAGCTACTCAGGAGGCTCAGGTGGCAGAATCACCTAAACCTGGGAGGCTGAGGTTGCAGTGAGCTGAGATCATACCACTGCACTCCAGCCTGGGCAACAAAGTAAGCCTCTGTCTCAAAAAAAAAAAAAAAAAAAAAATTATGTTGTTTAATAATCTGTTATAGTTCCATATTTGTAAACGAAATTATATAGGGATATGCATGCATGTATCTATGTATACATCAACAAATTATGTCTGTAATTAGACTTTGAAAAGTGGTGCTCCAAATAAAATGAAAAAACTAAAACATTTACGTGTGTAATTAGTTAAGCTTTAAGTCACATGTAAGTTAGACATGTATGTATATGTATACACATATATGTAATGTATTGGTTGACATACACACCAATATATGCCATATGTATACACATTATATATACACACACCATTATATGCCATACATATACATATATATACACACGTGTGTGTTTGTGTGTGTGTGTTGTGTGTAGGCATTAAGACAAAACTAGTACCTCCAGAGGGTGGAATGGGGAGGTGGCCGGTTTTCACTTACTAATTTAGAGATAAATTTCCAATCGTTCATATACATTTAAATTAGCATTAACTGCTCCTATAATTTGTTAAAAGTTTAAAGGAACCAAAACAGATTTTACTTTTAATACAAGTACTTTAAAAATTATTAATATTCTTTTGGTCTCTAATTTATATGACTAGGCCAGGCACAGTGGCTCACGCCTGTAATCTCAGCACTTTGGAAGGCCGAGGCAGGTGGATCACATGAGGTCAGGAGTTCAAGACCAGACTGACCAACGTGGTGAAACCCCTTCTCTGTTAAAAATACAAAAACTTAGCCGGGCATGGTGGTGCATGACTGTAATCCCAGCTACCTGGGAGGCTGAGGTGGGAGAATTGCGTGAATCTGGGAGGCGGAGGTTGCAGTGAGCCGAGATTGCGCCACTGTACTCCAGCCCAGGCAAAAGAGCAAAACTCTGTCTCAAATAATAATAATAATAATAATAATAATAATGTGACCACATTTGCTTTACCTAACATAATGTCATAACTGTAAACTCTCATTTAAGACTAGAGGATATAGGCTGGAAGCAGTGGCTCATGCCTACAATCCCAGCACTCTGGGAAGCTGAGTCAGAAGGATCACTTAAGGCCTGGAGTTTGAGACCAGCCTGGTCAACACAGTAAGACCCTGTCTATTCCCCCCTCAAAAAAAAATATTTAGCTGGGTATAGTGGCACACAGCACATGCCTATACTCCCACCTACTTGGGAGGCTGAGGTGGAAGAATCACATAAACCCAGGAGGTCGAGGGTACAGTGAGTTCTGAGCATGCCACTGCACTCTAGCCTGTGTGACACAGCAAGACCCTGTCTCCTGGGGAAAAAAAGACTAGAGGATATAGACAATAAAGAATCTTAATCTTTAGATATATGATTAAGATATCTCACCTAGGTTCTGCTGAAATCATGCCCAGGTCTAGTTTAAATAATCAGCTCTTCGGAAAAATGTCAAAATAATTTAATATTTGAATTATAACTCTTATACTTTATCTTGTCTTTTACCCATTTCTTTCTGTAAATTTTTTTTAATTGTTGTAATTTGAAGACTAGTAACTTAGTCAAACCAAAATTTGAAATAATACTGATGGAAGAAAAAAATAATCTTTTACCTATAAGACAAAACACACTACAAAAAATCAAATTATAAACTTGAAGGGTTTCTTTCTCTTTTCTTAATATGGTCTTTCTTCAGAATAATGTAGCCTCAGTTATTAACAGAAAGAAATTCCATGCATGGATCAATAGCTCAACATCATTCTTTCAGTATTTTTCCCATTTATCAAAATGACTTTAAAAATAGAAACAAAAAATGAAAATATTTTCAACTCAGAAATTACTAAATGAGTCCCCTCATCAGAACAGACTATTTCCTCAAAATTTTAAATATTATATTTACTCAAAAATTATAGAAACAAAAGGACTGATTTTCCACAATAAACTCAAGAGTTATTGGCTGATGATGCCAATCTATTCCACTTTCAAGCTTACACTCTGCAGTATTATGGATGCCTTTATAGTATTAAAGTTCATGTGTCCTGATCAATAAGACACATGAATTCAGAAAACAGTCCTTCATGTATATTTCCATACATCTCTTTAGCAGAGACATGCAATATCAATTCACTTTTTTTTTTTTTTTTTTTGAGACGGGGTCTCACTCTGTCACCCAGGTTGGAGTGCTGTGGCACGATCTCAGCTCACTGCACCCTCTGTCTTCCAGGTTCAAGGATCCTCCCACCTCAGCCTCCCAAGTAGCTGGGACTAAGCCTCCCAAGTAGCTAGGACTACAGGTGCATGCCATGGCACCTGGCTAATTTTTTCAACTTTTTTGTAGAGATGGAGCTTTGCCATGTTGCCCAGGCTGGTCTTCAACTCCTGAGTTCAGGCGATCCACCTGCCTCAGCCTCCCAAAGTGCTGGGATTATGGGTGTGAGCCACCATGCCCAGCCCCAGTTCATTTTTCAACATAAATTTTAACACTTGGGTCGAGCATAGTGGGTCACGCCTGTAATCCCAGCCCACTGGGAGGCTCAGGCAGGCAGACTGCCTGAGTCAAAGAGTTCAAGACCAGCCTGGGCAACATGGTAAAGCTCCATCTCTACCCAGGCCTGGTGGCACATGCCTGTAGTCCCAGGTACTCGGGAGGCTGAGGTGGGAAGACTGTTTAAGCCTAGGAGGTGGAGGTTGCAGTGAGCTGAGATTATGCCACTGAACTCCAGCCTAGGCGACAGAGTGAGACTCTGTCTCAGAGGAAAAAAAAAGTTTCAACACTTAGCACACTTAGAATGTCTGTTGAACAGAAATGTAACGATATCAGGAAGAAATAGACCTAGACATAGAAACAGACCTAGTTATTCAAAATCTAGACCTAGAAATAGACCTCGTATTTAAGAGTGAGATATTTAGAAATTATCGTGAGATTTATGAAGTTTAAGTTTTGCTAAGGATAAGGCAGATCAGGCTCATGCCAGAGGACACACACATGGTTGGTGATGCTGTAGTGGTATCTGTACATCGACATACAACCCTTGGGATCTCAAGACTTACCACACTGCTTACGTTCAGTCAATCAAATTAACCAGAAAATATTTAAGATTCTTGTCCTCTTCTCTTATTCTCTCATTCCTGTTTTCTTCTCTCTTTTACTTTCGCTTCTGCCTATGCCACAATCCTGCCAAATTTTAAGGATATTAGCTATGCCTCAGGGTAGAATGTTTTAGCAAAGATTGCTGAGATTTCTGCTTGAGGTATAAATTTGGTTTTAGTAGCAGTATTCTTAGAAGGTTCCAAAGATTCCATATTACCCTGTGCACCAGGGTAAGACAGAACTTCAAAAAAAGATAGGTCAGTTCTAGAGGCCAGGAGGGGGGAAAAAAAAAGAGCAAAAGAGCTAGGGTTTGAGCTGGAAGGATGAGGATGGGACCAGGGGGTGGAGGAGGAAGACATATATGCAGGCAAAATATGTCATTAGAAATATGCAAGACTGGGCCAGGTGTGGTGGCTCACATCTGTAATCCTAGCATGTTCAGAGGCTGAGGTGGGTGGATTGTCTGAGCTCAGGAGTTCAAGACTAGCCTGGGCAACACGGTGAAACCCCGTCTCTACGAAAATACAAAAAATTAGCCGGGCGTGTCCATGTGCGCCTGTAATCCCAGCTACTCAGGAGGTTGAGGCAGGAGAATTGCTTGAACCTGGGGGGCGGAGGTTGCAGTGAGCCGAGATTGCGCCACTGCACTCCAGCATGGGTGACACAGCAAGACTCTGTCTCCAAAAGAAAGAAAAGAGAAAGAAATATGCAAGACTGACTGACTAAGGGATCGTGTGACCAGTTTACTTGACTATGGGTGGGTGGTGGCAAATAACAAGAAAAGTAGGTAGGTTCATTATGGAGGGACTAGGACATCCTGCTATGTATTTCAGATCTGATCTTTAAAGATTGCGCAAGAGGAAAAGAGTGCTACATAAATAATGTTTTATGAAAATGGCTCTGGTGGCTGCAGGTAAGAACAAAAAAGGGAACTACCTAAAGGTGCGGAGACCAATTAGCGGCCACCATGACAACAGGTTACAGATGACTAATGCAAAAAATTCATATTTGCAGTAGGAATAAAGAAGGTATAGATATATAGGAGATGACGAAGACAACATCCACAGTAATTGAAGACTGTCCACATGCAGGGTATAAGAGAAAGGTTCTAATTCTAGCTGACTAGCCAAATAAGAATAACACTGCTAATACAGACAAATTTGAAGCATAAACTGGTTTGAAGTAATGGTAGAGAAAGTCTAACAGGTACTCAGAGTTGAAGGTACAGCTAGAGGAGAGGTCAGGGTTACACACCAAGATCAAAGAGAAAAGGAGAAAAACGCATGGCCATAATGGGGTTGAGATTCCTCTCCCACACTGATGTAGTCCACAACATTTATTAAACGTCAAACATGTACTCCAAAAAAAGAAAAGTAGAGAAAAAAGAAAAATGAGAGGTGGAGGGGAGACACAGACAGATAGAAGGCAAAGGCTGAAAATAGAACCTTGAAGAATACTTGCTTCAAGAAGGCAGAAATAGAAACAGAGGATAAAAAGATTAAGCATAATCGTGTACTATTCACAAAAGCCAGGAATACAGAGGACATCTGTTTCTTTTCTTCGATCTCACATCCTTTATACTAGGGAAGGTATTTCATAAATTGATACCAGAGGAGAATATATAACAATGCCAAGTAGAAATCTAGAAAGGTTAAAGAAAATGACAATTGAGAAATAAATGACTGAATTTAGTAAACAAGAGTTAAAGAGTTTTCAGAGCACTGTTTTAGTAATAGGAGTAAAAAGAATGGTAGCAAATCTGACAAACTCAGAGTCAGAATGAAAAATAGATATAATGCCTGCATGTAAATTTTAACATACTTTCTATTGGGATACTTGATTTCCAAGTGACAATAAAGTACAAAACCAATTATTGATACATTCAACTACCCACAGTTGCCTCTATCAAGGATAATTTTTATTTTATTTTGTTTTGTTTTGGCCTCTGTGCCTTTGATCATATTTTTTTATCCATTTCAAAATGCCCAAATCTTAAAATGCTACCTTAAATGCCATCTGCTCCACAATGCTCTTCCTGATTACTTCCACCTAGAAGTGACTTCTCTTTCCTCTGAACTTACATGGCACTTTCTAATTGTTTTTAGACATACTTATTTTATCGATTAGATGAATTCTCTAAGGATAGAACCTGTCCATTCATCTTCAGATTTCTCGCAATGGTACAGAAAGGAAGTACGGGTAATAACAGAGTAAACCATAGAATGGCTGAAATGCATTTCTATTTTGGAATGAGAGATATGGCACACAAACTGTGAGGCAAGGGATTAGCAGTTTTGTTACAAGTGTCTTCCACAAATCAGTAAATGGATAGGACAATAGTTATTTACTTTTTTTTTTTTTTTTTTAATTAGAGGCAGGGTTTTCACCATGTTGGCCGGGCTGGTCTCAAAACTCCTGACCTCAAGTGATCTACCCACCTCAGCCTCCCAAACTGCTGGGATTACAGGCATGAGCCACTGCACCCAGCCATGAGTTACTCACTTTAAATTCACAAAGACAATATATAAAGGTTAAGGGGCAAGATGTAAAACTTTTAGAGCAGGAAATAATTTTAAATATTCTAATACTGTTAGGGAAACATGCCTAAAAATAATTTCACATACATTATCTTATATAACAAAACTTTTTTCTCTCCATAAAGACTTTTATCTCAACTAACTCATAATATCTTTCTGGTGAACTACAAAAAATTGGTCATAATATTTCACAGCTCCTCCATCAAGAAGTGGAATTTGTTTCTTCCACCCCTTGAATTTGGTCTTAGCCTTGTGACTTACATTGGTCCTGGGGATATTACCAAATATCACACAAGCAGAGGCTTGACAGGTGCCTGTTCACTAAGGCTTGCCCTCTCTTGCTACTCTCCAGAACCCCAACACTAGTGTGTGCAGAAGTGTGAAGGATGAGAGAGCAAGTGGAACACAGATGAACTGCTCCAGCTGAGCCCCCAGATCAACTAACCTGCCAACTGCCAGACATGAGAGTGAGGTTATCCTAGACCATCAAGGCTCAGCCAATGCGGCCAAGACTAAAACAATCACCCAAACTCCTGACCCACAGAATTGTGAGCAAATAAATGTTTAACACTTTGTTAAACTATTAAGTTTTGGGAAAGTTTGTTACACAGCAAAACCTAAGTGACACATTTCATTGCATAACATGAAGACGTAAACCTCAATACTGACACCAACACCACACGGTCTTTCTGCAGGCTTTAAATCAGGCTGTGTTAGTCCTGCAACTTTGTTTTCCTTCTTCAAAGCTGTTTTAGCTATTCTAGGTCTTTGGCATTTCCACACGAGTTTTAGAATCAGCTTGTCAATTTCTATAACTATCTGGCTAGGATTCTGATTGGGATATATACTGAATCTATAGATGACTTTGGGGAGAATTAACATCCAAGAGAATTGAGTCTTTCAGACTATCAACACAGTATATCTCTCCACTTCATTCCACTATTCAAATAAAAGGTTTTTAATGATTATGACTATCTTTTCTCTAGGCCTGTACTGAAATCAAATGCTATACCTGAGGTTTGTGACACTTATCATTTCTTCTGAAGTCTGCTAGATCCCATAATACTCACATCCCTATAAGACTGTATGGTACTGGTGTCAAGAGAGAAAAATAGATCAGTGAAACAGAATAGAAAGTCCAGAAATAGATCCACAGGTGCAAAAGGAATTCAGTAGAGAAAGAATAGTCTTTTCAACAAATGGTGCTGAAACAACTGGATATCCACACATAATGAAAAGAAAAGAGATTTGTACTTCTTTCCAAATACAAAATTTAACGCAAAATGGACCACATATCTAAAAATGTGAAAGATAAAACTATAAAACTTCTAGCAAAAAACTTCTGTGACCTTGGATTAGGCAAAGATTTCTAAGCTATAACATTAAAAACATAACCCATAAAAAAACCAATAAATTGAACTTCATTTAAAACTTCTGCTTATCAAAAGACACTGTGAGGAGAATAAAAAGATAAGCCACAACTGAGAGAAAATATTTGCAAAGTATATATCTTATAAAGGACTTGTATTCAGAGAATATAAGAACTCCAAAGTTCAACCATAAGAAACAAGACAACCCATGTTTTCTAAAAAATGGGCAAAAAAAATTTGAACACTTGATTAAAAGAAGATGGTAAATAAGAGATGGTAAACAAGCGCATGAAAAGAAGCTCAGTATCATTATTCATTAGGAAATTAGAACTTATCAGTATGATATCACTACATACCTAGTTAAAAGACTGACAATACCAAGCTTTGACAAGGCTATGGAGGAAGCGAAAGTCTCATATACTGCTCGTGGGATGTAAAATGGTATAACCAATGTGAAAACAGTTTATCAAGTTCTTATAAATTCAAACACACACCTATCATATGATCTATTCTGACTATTCACCCAACAGAAAAAAGAACATATAAAGAATATGAATATGAATACTCATAGAAGATCTATTTGTCACAGCCTAAAACTGGAAACAATCCAAATATGCATCAACAGATAAGTGACAGTGATAAGCAAATTGTGGTACATCCACAATTAATACTACTTAGCAATACAAATGAACGAACCACCAGTATATACAGCAACATGGATGAATTTCAAAATAATTATGCTGAGTGAAAGAAGCCAAGCCAAACAGTACTTACTGTATGAGTCCATTTTTATAAACTACTAGAAATTGCCAACCAATCAATGGTGACAGAAAGCAGATAAGTGGTTGCTTGGAGATGTGCTGGGGAGGTGACAGCATGTTGGGAGGATTACAAAGGGGCATGAGAAAACTTATGGAGATGATTCAATTATCTTGGTTGTGGTGATTTCACGGGTATATACATATGCCAAAACCTAACAAATTAATTTTATATAGGTGCAGTTTATTTTATATCAATGATACCTGCATCGAGTTGTTAAAAAATTAAAATAATGAATTATTGTCCCACTTAATGCAATGATTTTTTGAAGCGTTAGTTATTTTCTTTGGAGGAGGGGGAATGATAAAGGGAGATGGGGGAAAGGCATCAGTCTTCCCTAAAACACTACAGAAAAGGTCTTCTGAAAAGGAAGACTGGTAGCAAACTCCTGATCAGTCCAGATTAGCCCCCTGCTAGATAAACCCTTTAGCACGTACACACATCCTCTTCACTTTGCCAGACATATCATCATTGCCATCTCTCCCATTTCAGGAAAGTAGGTACTACATAGTCCACCTTCTTCCTTAAAGTATCCCTAACAGCTAGCAGAGTGCCTAGTTGGGGTACATAAGCAACACCACATGTGGGTAAGAGTTCAGGGCTCTGTTAAGGCAGGCTACTTGGTTCAAATCTCAGTTCCATAACTTCTTAGCTGTGTAATTTGAGAAAAGTTTTTTAACACCTCTCTGCCTCAAGTTCTTCGTCTGGAAAAAGAAGATAATAATAGTACCTATCTCATGGGGCAGTTGTGATGACTAAATCAGTTGATATATGAACAGGTCTGGCATATAGTCATTATTAAATTATAGCTGCTGTTATCAGCGTCATTGCTGTCGTCGTCATCATCATCTCTGATAATTGAAGGACATTTAAAACAGATTGAGAATTATCCAAATTACGAAGCTAAATCTATATCTGAGGAATAAGTGGCCTCAACAGGAGGCAGAACGCATATAAAGAACTATGCAATTGTGTTAGGAGGAGAAAAGGCAGCTGAGGGGCAGGGGAGAGCACCTACCATACCTAGCACAGGGCATTTTTGTTATTTTTGTAGCATATTTATGTTATTTTGTAAATATTTGTAACATATTTTACAAAATGTTATTTTGTAAATATTTGTTATTTTGTAACATATTTATGTTATTTTTGTAAATCTGTTACATTTCTGTAACATAAATCAAGTGAGAGGACCATGCTTGACCAAGAAGGGAATATCAATAAATAGAGGAGGAGAGAAAACTGAAGAGATTTTTATGCCAAAGCAAATCTCAAGCACAAAGCAGGCAACATGTTCTCTCTTTAACAGTACCGAAAAACAGTAAGAAGCCATTCTCTTGCATTCAAAATAAAAAGCTAACCCAAAAAGGCGGCCATGGTGTCTTGAGCATGTACCTGTCCCTCTTCTTGGATTGTGTTCACTATGCTCATGCCTTACAGAACTGTCAGGAATCTGACAGCTGCACCTGACTCTCATACCTACTGGGGACAGAGACAGGGCTCTGGGAGCAGCAATGCAGCAGTTGTGGGAATCCTTGGGTTAGCACTAGCCCCTTGATCCATTCAGACCTGTAATCTCTTCTGACTTTGATTTAATGCAGCAATTACTGGTAATGTGGTTTGAAGGAGATAAATACCCAGTGTAGCCGGCTGTCGTTTACCCTGCTCACGATGCAAGAACATTTTTAAATTAAAATTCCCTTTATGATAAAGGAGCTGCTTCACTGAATGTTTCTGTGCAGCTCTGATACGGAACTTCCCCCAAAGCGGATTAGAAATCAAAGTTGCCCCTCCTCACTTCTGGCAAAGCATGCATATATACAATTACTCTATCATCTAAAGTGAGTTCTTTAACTCTAAATTTTTCTCGTTTATACAATTAGATCCTGGTAAAAACTTCTTCTGCTTCTCAGATCACAGTGTCAGCATTACATGATTTTCATTAATAATGATACATCTGTTTTTGCAAACAAATTCCTTTAATTTCCTTTTGAATTAATATGCAAAGTAAACATTCATAATCATATATGCATAAAAGACTTTTTACCCATTTCACCTGGAAAAAATAAAGTATAGCTGAATACAAAATATCAAAAAATAAAGCCAGTTTTATTTTAACTCATAATACAACATTTTGCTACACTTTTTATATCTAGGAATCTTTGAGTAATTAAGTCATAAGTGAAATAAACATAGAAGGGTTCATAGTGCCTACCAGGGTTTTTTCCCCATGACACGAAACCATCATAATATAGCAATTTAAGGATTAACATAAGTTACTCAGTCCAGGTCAAAACGGTATAATGTTGGCAAACTAGTTAAAAACTACGATGACAACCACCACCCAATAACTAGAGGCGACATAATCATGTGAGGCCCCAAGGGTGAACATTTGGTACAGGTTTACTGGTTGCTCAATCAATCAATAAAACTTTTGATCTAATTCTCAAACTTCCCACTCCCAAAAGTAGAAATAAGAAAAATAACAATTTATACTTAGGATCTATTACTTTGATTGCTTGGAGAGGATGGTCACTGACAATTATCCTTTGAAAAATGAAAGAAACAGAACACAAGGTCTGAATCAGTTATATTCTGCAAGGTGACTTAAGAAGCAGTGACTTAAGACCAAATGTGTATTTTCTTTTCCTAATGCACACAGCACAAGTTCAGGGCAAAGGTCAAAAGCTAAGAACTGACTTTTTGTTCCACTATAAGAAAGCAGTATCTCAATTGCAATTAATTCATCTAATATTTTTTTACTAAGAGCTTCTAAACTCAAATAACATCCCGCTTTCAGAAGAGTGCCATATGCCTTCTCAGGAAATCCAACGCTAAGACTAGATTCCCTCTCTGGAGGCCCTGCCAAGACCTACTTTAATCTTAGGTTTAAGAATACAGAACTGATGTCATCCTTGCAATACTAATGCTACTCTGCAGAAGTATGCATGGCTCTTTGGCTCTCTTTGAGAAAACTGATCTTCTCTTTCAAAGAAAGGAGGACAGAAAAATAACTTTGGAAAAATAACTGTATGAATATATACTATATACATGGATGGATGGATGGATGGATGGATGGATGGATGGATGGATGGATGGATGGCTATCCCGGCCCTTGGAAAAAAAAGCCTGGCATGATTAACAAGATTAAAGAAGGATTTAGGATAAATAAGATGAAAGTTAGTATGATCCTTACAGGATTAAACCCCAAATCCTAGTATGAATCCAATGATTTTTTTAAGATCAACACCATATAACAGGATTAAATCAATAGCTGCTTTTGTTTTATATTGAAAACAATCACAGTTGGTAAAACCAGGCCTCTAGCACCACTTCATCAGTTAAACACTGAGGAGTTCAGGGCTAAAGACAGGGGCTTTTACTCTGACTAGGCTTGGTGATTGCCCTACCTACACAGGTCCAAAAACCTGTATCTTTAATTCCAGCATTCAAAAAGCCTGGAAAACTAAGTTTCTTTCTTTACCATCCTTTTCCCATCCCCCATCTTTATTATTTTTTTGATGGTGATAGAAGGGGGACGGATTCACTTAGTGACAAATGTGACCTAAACTAATGTGGATATAATGATATTATGGTGTGACTATTCACAAACATTTAGCTGCAAATAGATGAGTATGATTACACAGTGTTGCCTCTTACCCAAATACTGGTGGTTAGCCTAATATAGGGTGCATGTATTGCATATTCTTTCTGAAACCCAGAAGATTCCAAATGATAATACATATCTGGCTTTAACAGTTTCAGATAAAGGACTGTTGTGTTGTTCTTTAACACATGGCATGGCTGCTAAAAAAAAAAAGGCAGCCATGCCATGAATAATAGCAATCAAGGAAAAAAATTAAAACTGTTAACACAATAAGCAACAACATGCCAAATAATGGCTATCAAACTGTAGCCAGTGTGTCTGAGATGGATATGCACTGGGGATAAATTAGAAGAGACAGAGATCCAGCTGGAACTACATATGCTACAGATAATTATATTTTAATAACTAGAAAAATAGTATACTTTAAGCAAAATTTCTCAAAAGGTTGGTTTAGGGGTAAGTTTTTAAAACCAGCCATCAATCAAAAGCAAACAATAACAAAAGACTTTTGGGGGTATACCAGAAAAGACAACATGAAGGTTTATTTGAACTGCATAATTAAATATGTATTTCCTAAATACCTTTGTAGTCTTACGATTCTTAGAATTTTAATAAACACAGAAAGGCAACTTGGAACAATATATATGCCATATTTTTTGAAAATTCTTGTCAATTAATTTTCAAACTCATATTTATTAATTTCAAACATTTATTTATCTTGGAATATTTATATTTATGCATTAATTTACACACATGCATCTCATTGACAGGCATACTACAGACTTCTGCTTCCAGGAAGATGGAGTACACATACTTTTCCCTATCCCTCCCACTAAGTACAGTTTAAAACCCTAGACATTTCATATATTAAACATAAGATGACTCCTCAAAGGTTGAAAGAAGCAAGAAAACTAGACAGGGTGGTGAGTTCCTTGGGTTTTCTTTTTGCCTCATATAGCCCAGACTTGCATCTAAAGGACCTAGAAACACCAATAGGCACTGACAAAAAAAAAAAAAAGCCCGCAATGAATGGCTTCTCTCAGCTAAAGAACAAGAAAAGGGGCAGCCTAGCAAGACAGAAAACATGTAGGCTGCCTTAATGCAGCCAAACGCCACTTCACTCGCACTCACGCCAGGAAAGGCCAAGTGGAGAGCCTTCACTTCTACCGTGGCCAGGCTCTAACCAGGAGTCTCAACATCCCTGTCCAAGAAATATCACAGAATTTGAGAGCCCTTGGAGCCCTACAGAATGTGTAACAGTATTTATGTCCAATGTCTTGATTTCATAACTGCATTGTGGTTATGTAAGAAAATGCCTTTATTCTTAGAAAATAAATATGAAATTATCTAAGACTGAGGGGATTTTAGACACACATGCACACACACACACACACACACACACTTAAAATGTACTTTCAAATGGTTCTGAAAAAAGAGAATAGTAAAGCAAATCTGGCAAAATGATAAAGAAAAATACCTTTTAGGGTTAACTGATATATTCATTACCTTGCCTGTGATTGTGCCACAGGTAGTTTGCCTATGTCAAAACTCCATCAAATACCACACTTTAAACATTTGCATGAATCTACAATTATCTCAAAACAAAGTTTAATGAAAACAAAATCTACTTGGCACTGAAATCAAGAATAATACGAGTACATCTGCCAGCAGTTTTACATTTTGATGTCACCCAGAATGCCAGAAAGTGATGACACCTAATGTTTGTAATGATTATATCATGTATTTCTTCCTTTGGAGTTACCAAATCATTGTATGGGCTTCACAATGTATTCTTTGTGTTTACTAGACACACAACTGCTCACACCATAGGACAAAATCAGTATGCAGAAACCGCCTTGTAACAGCCTTTTTAATTTGTTATTCATGTTTCTTAAATATACTAACTAAATATTGTTGCTTTGGTAAGGGTTACTAGAACTTAAAGAGATGGGCCCTCTATAAGTAAGTTTGAACAGCTTTTTAAAATTAGCATTATTTGAAAACTATTTTATGAAGAAAAAATTAAGGGCTCCCACCTTCCATTTGACCATCAGTTTTATAGTTTAAAAAACTTTTTAAATTTTTTTCTTTTTTTACCTTCAGAGGAAGTTCCCTTGAATCCTCTTAGCCAAAAACAAAATATTATCAAACAAAAGACATAAACACTTTTAGATACGATTATTTTACCAACGTAATATCCAACACAGCATATCACACCACTTTTTAAAAACCAGTTTTGCCAGGCACACTGGCTCACACCTGTGATCTCAGCACTTTGGGAGGCCGAGGTGAGAGGATCCCTTGAGCCCAGGAGTTTGAGACCAGCCTGGGCTACATGGTGAAACCCTATCTCTACTAAAAATACAAAAAATTAGCTGGGTGTGGCAGTGTGCGCCTATAGTCCCAGCTACTCCGGAGATTGAGGCAGAGGAATCACCTGAGCCCAGAAAGTTGAGGCTGTAGTGAACCACAACGGCACCACTGCACTCTAGCCTGAGCAATGGGATCTGGGTGACAGGAATAAGACGCTGTCTCAAAAATAAATAAATAAATAAATATAAAAACCAGTTGTTATATTACCTATATAAACAATTGGAACTTAAAAAAGAAAAATTAGGATAGAAATTCTGGCTTGAATCAAATAAGGACCAATACTAGTATGTAGAACCTTCATAGAAAGTGTGGGTTAATACCATAGTGCTTGTTACTTCCCATTTTAAACAGCAAAAGTGAGAAAGGATCTATCACAGATACTTTTAGAATAATCTTTTTAAAACAATATAATAGGCAGGCACAGTGGCTGATGCCTGTAATCCTGCCAACCTGGGAGGCCAAAGTGGGAGGATTGCTTCAGCCTAGGAGTTCAAGACCAGCCTGGATAACACAGTGATACCCTGTCTCTACTTTAAAATAAAATAAAATAAAATAAAATAAAATAAAATAAAATAAAATAAATAAAAACTAGCCAGGTATGGTGGCTTGTGCCTGTAGTACCAGCTACTCTGGAGACTGAGGTGGGAGGATCACATGAGTCCAGGAGTTCGAGGCTGATTGTGAGCCACTGCACTGCAGCCTGAGTGACAGAGTAAGACTCTGTCTCTAAAAAAAAAAATTTTTTTTTAAAGTGCATAATATGTACATGATTACTAAGAAAGAGATAATCAAAACCATGCTCCTTATGAAACAGCATTAGCAAGTATATTATTCACTACCCACAACAACAGAATTTAGGAATACCAATCCCTAAGTTCTAAAATATTTTGTGAGGGCAGGAAGGAATACTGTTTTATTTGTTATCAGGAATTGTCCTGGTCTCTCCTTCCTTTCATTCAAGCCAAGCTGTCTCATTCACACTCTGTGACAAGTTACGGAGCTACTGAGTTAAGGCATTCGTTCCTACCTTCACCAGAAACATATAAAAGTAGCTTTGTGATAAAGCAGTGCATGCAATCAGCATCCAAATCAAGCCTGCTTTGTGTCCTCATCACTTACAACAGTGTTTGGTCCATAGCATGTTTGCACAATGTTGCACACTATGTTTGCTGAATAAAAGAAAATAATTGAAGGAATAAATGGTATCCAAAACTATGTAGGAGAGGCTTTGATCCTTTAGTACTCAGGCCTCTCACCCAAGAATCTTTTCCTGAAACACTGCCTGGAGTATTTGCCTCTGCCTCAAAATCCACCTGCTTAGACAGTCTTCTTGAATTCTACACTCTGGCCCACGAATCTTCAATATTGCCTGACCTCTCCTTTCAGTTTTTACCCAGTCCCAGTAAGTAAGCCCACTTTGGCTCTAGTTTTTCTTACACATTCAGCCCTCACTCGAAACAACTGCCCAGATCCAGCCTGCTATCTCTTCCTTAACCACAGTTGCTGTATTTCACAGTAGCTTCTCTGGTCTTGATTCCCTGTCTTGCAGTTCTACATTACCTGTGGTTTTAGTGTGGAAATTATGTGACTTGAAGCAATCTTTATTTGTTGTTTTCACACCCTGCTATTCAGTTTGCTGGCAGTATCCTTTAATACAACAGGATAAGTGACCTGTCCAGAGTCACAGTGAATGACAAAGCCTGGAACGCAGCTGATTTTCCAGGATCTTCTGTCCAGTCCATTAAGTAACGTATCTCATACATCAGCTGTATCAATAATCTTCAATTTTCAAAATGTGCTGAATAAAGAGACTTGAAAAGAAATTAAGTTCCTTAAAATCCAGATTATATTATCTTCTGACACAGAGTACAGCTCTAATGCACACAATGTTTCTGCCTTGAATTTAATCCATTCTTCATCCATATGTTAAACAACATTAATCAATTCATTTTTTAGCCTCCAAATACTTCCTGTGGTACCAAGTTTCTACTAAGTATGGGCACTAGTTAATGTATTCTTAACATGGTTGTGTTTCACAAGGCTCATAATCTCCTGAAAACTGTGTTGCAAAATGTTGTAAATACGTACACTGTTCTGGGGACCTAGTCCAGAGCTTTCATTAAATTCTCAATGATGTTCAAGACTCAAAATAAAGATTAAGAAACAACAGGCCAGAACATTAACAAGGTCATGAGACAATTCCTTCTTTAAGGTATTGTTCCATTTAAACACACCTATCTTTCCTTGCCGATCATTACTTCTAGTTTAGGTATTTCCCCCAAGTCTACTTCCTAATCCTACCTCTTTTGAATGTTTTCCTTTGGTTAAAGGGCTTTACCTTCATTTCTAACCCTCACCTGCTTTCATAAAAACCTCAATCCCTTTTTCTACTAAGAGCTAGGCCAGAGATCCAATTCCCAGGCTACCCCACCCCACTGTGATTCTTTCAAGTCAGGAACCAACTGACAAGAAAACACTCCAGCTCCAACACATTCCAACTGTCTTACTAAGTGGGCTAGTTCACTAAGAAAGACGTCTGTGGCGTTTTGTTGTTTGTCGTGGCGTGATCTCGGCTCACTGCAACCTGCTTCCTGGGTTCAAGCGATTCTCTGCCTCAGCCTCCCGAGGAGCTGGGATTACAGGCACCCACCACCACACCCAGCTAATTTTTGTATTTTTAGTAAAGACAGGATTTCACCATGTCCTGGCTGGTCTGGAACTCCTGACCTCAAGTGATCTGCCTGCCTCAGCCTCCAAAATGCTGGGATTACAGGCATGAGCCACCACACCTAGCCAATGCCTGACCAAAAAAAATTGTAGAGACAGCGTCTCAATATGTTGTCCAAGCTTGTCTGGAACTCCTGGCCTCAAGCGATCTTCCCACTTCGGCCTCTCAAAGCGCTGGGATTATAGGCGTAAGCCTGTTGTTGATGTCGTTTTTTCTTGAAACAGTTGTTTAAGCTAATCTGGGTCAAGCCCTCAAGAGAAAATCTTGGTCAAGAATATATTGCCCCTTATGGTCATGTCCAAATTTTCCTCAAGTCATCCCACATCTTTTAGTCTGAATATGCTCTAATGACATACTTCTACTGCAGACTTACCAAAGTGGAAATTCTTTTAGTCACTGCGAGAAAATTAGAGACTCTAAACCTGTGTTTTTTAACCATTTTAAAAACCTTTATCATACTTACTTTTATCTTCTGAAACTTTAATCAACCCAGAATAGCACGTACAACCTATTCTCTGAAATGTTTATTATGAGTTAGAGGTTTAAACTTTTTTGAACTGTACAGTCTCTTACTCTAACGCTGAATTCTGATTTATAACTCCCTCTCACTTCTGATGGAGATCATGTCTCTAAACATACAGAATGTAAATATGGACTTTTGTGGCAAGGCCCTTTCAAAAGGTTCAAAATAGTAGTCTACATGCAAAAGAAAAAGTATAACAGAAAAGGGGTTTGCAGCCACTGCTGTGTCATTAGAGAAACAATAACATTGGAACGCAGGAGGCCCAGGAGTTTCTATTTAAAAATGGTAATGGTTGGGCGCGGTAGTTCAAGCTTGCAATCCCAGCACTTTGGGAGGCAGAGGCAGGCAGATCACAAGGTCAGGAGTTCAAGACCAGCCTAGCCAACAGAGTGAAACCCTGTCTCTACTAAAAATACAAAAATTAGTTGGGCATGGTGGCAGGCGTCTGTAATCCCAGCTACACGGGAGGCTGAGGCAGGAGAACTGCTTAAACTCAGGAGGCGGAGATAGCAGTGAACTGAGATGGCGCCACTGCACTCCAGCCTGGGCAACAGAGCTAGACTCTGTCTCAAAAAATAAATAAACAAACAAATAAATAAGAACAGTCATATGTGAGAATCAATAAAATACACAGAAGTATACTGAAAATATCTGGATCACATTATGAACATCAACTATATTGCAAGAGTACTTGCAGACAATATAGATTTGGCCTGATTTATACAGAACATACGCTTTCTGGATAAGTGGCTGATAAAAGCAGGTCTCAATTTCCTGCCAAAACAGTGGGGTATATTATATTTTTAGGTTCTGACTCCCAGTCATTTGAACTTTCAAGATCTGTTTGGAGACAACAAGCAGCAGTCTAATGAACTATATTCCTTGGACTTTTTACTCAGGGATGAGTAAAAAATGTCATTTGGTCCACCAAACATTTGTCCATTGAGAAACATGACTACACATGACATGAAATTTAAAGAAAACAACTCACTGGGGCTCTCAATGTATTCCAGATTGCCTTTGTATTACTTTAAAATCTTTGCCACATTAGAATCAGCACCACATCCCCACTCCCCTCGCTTTTCTTGCTTCCATTTAGTTCCATACTTTTGAAACTGCCCACTTTAAAGGTTTACTCTTGTCCTTGCTTCTTCATGCCAGCTGGCTCCTACTCAGCAATATCCTGGGTTGGTATGTTGGCTACCTCCCTTGAAAGATATTCTAAAAGGTCACCATTTTCATTTGTGCTAATTACCTGGGGAGAGACAGATGAAGGGAAACTAAACTTTGACAGTGCATAAACATTGTTTCCAAGACCTACGCTCTAAAATGCATAACCGGGTTTTCCCAAGTAATATGTACTCTATGGTCGGAGGAAAGGGGAACAAAAGAAATGTGAAGGTAAGAGAAGGGAATAGAGAAAACTAGGAAGCTCTGAAGGTCCGAGGCAGAAGGCAAGGCATTCTGAACAACAGTTCAGAGGAGCTTCAGACTGCATAACCTCAACATGCAACAATGGAAATACAGGGAAATGGTGAAGTCTTGGGCACAGAAATTATGAAACTAAAATAAACGCTGGTCAAGGAAGAAACTGGGAAAAGACATAGGTGCTGCAGATGGAGGTCAAGATCCAAGTGGTCAGGTCTTAAGAATATATCAGACTAGCTTAATCTGAGCTGTTCTTAATCAAGGGTTTTGGTGTAAGATGACAAGGCATGGTCTCACTTTTCCTAGCCACATGGGAAGGAATACCCTCAAACTCGAAGCAAGAAAAAAGGAACTGGGATCCAGTAAGCTCAAAAGAGGCACTGGCAAAAAATGGCTGAGGGAGTCCTTTGTTAATTGAATTGGGGTTCAGAGTTGGCTCAGGTTCCAAGAGAAACTAGAGTGCCACCACGCACCACGGCAAGAAGACCAGGTGAGTAGACTAGCCAATCTAATAAGGGTAATGTTTAATCCCTGGCACATGGGTAATGAGGCATAAAATTATTTGAAAAACCAGGTGACTACTGGGGAGGCAAGCTCCTTAACATAAGGTCAGATAAACTCTCTTAATTCAGAGCAGAGAGATTCAAATTTGTAACACCTCTGTATCCATAGCTGGGCAGGGCAAGGGTAGGCAGAGAATGACAATTTTAAGCAAGATGATGCTAGAGTTCAAATCAGTTCAACGTCCACCAAATCCTGACAAGTGTCCAGCACTGTACTAAGTGCTGCCTTTGAAGAGTTTACATAGCTAGAATGGCTTGTCCATTAGTGGGGTTGCTCTTGGAATTTGACATGCTAATGACTGTAAAATGCTTGGTATTGAAACAGGAAAGGTTCCCTTGTCCCCCTCGCAGAGCGAGCAATGCGGCTGTGCCTTGCTTCTTCAGTGCCCCACTGCTCAAGGACAGGCATTTCCTTGTATACTGTATACTGCCCTCTAGGGGAGTATACAGACGGGCAGGTTGTGGGCTCCGACTCCATGGCAGTGTCTAGGGGTGAATGTTTACAGTTCCTGAAGCCCCAGTGGGCATGTGTTATGGGGTGCTCTTTTAGTTTGCCATCTAGAGGTGGCTTGTGCTAACCAGCTCAATTAGACCCGCTACCTTGTTGCAAGGACAGAGGGCTTTCTGTATCCCGGGTTCTTGCCTTGGTGTACTGGAAGAATCGGATCACACGTGGACTTGGAGAGTGAGTGCAAAGTTTTATTGAGTGGAAGGATTTTTCCGCCAATGTGGGAGCCAGAAGGGAGATGGTTTTCCCCTGGAGTTCCGTCGCTCAGCGGCCCCGGCTCTACTCTGACCGCCCCAGACAAACTCCGCCTTGTCCCACCAGTCAATGGCCTGCCAGCATGCTGATGTCTGTCGGCGTGCTCTTCTGCCGGTTTGCTCACTTGACGTCCTCCTACTGTCCAGCTGCTTGTGTCTTCTTCCGCTGGTATGCTCCTCTTGATGTCTGGCTGCCTGTATGTCTGCCCGCTAGGGTCTCCAGTTTTCACAGGCCCAGGATGGGGCACATGGCAGGCCAGGATGGTCTTGAAAAATGCAACATTTGGGCGTGAAAGCTGGAGTGCCTCTGCTCACCTAGGTCCATAGGAGTGGAGCCCTGGCCAGGGGCTGCCTTTCTCTACCCAGCACATCCCTGACCCCCTCCCATACCAGTATTAAGCCCGGCAAAGAGTAGACATTCAAAAATCAGCTGATAATCAGCAACTTTATAATTACCACACTGTAGGGATTACAGATTTTTAATTCTAAAAGAAACAGCTTTAAACTGCAAAATTTGTTACCGAATTTTTTTTTTTTTTTTTTTTTCCCTGACACAGTCTCGCTCTGTCATCTAGTGCAGTGGCGTGATCTTGGCTCACTGCAACCTCCACCTCCCCGGTTCAAGCAATTCTCATGTCTTGGCCCCCCAAGTATCTGGGATTACAGGTGTGCACCACCACGCCCAGCTGATTTTTGTATTTTTTGTAGAAACGGGGTCTTGCCATGTTGGTCAGGCTGGTCTCAAGCTCCTGACTTCAAGTGATCTACCTGCCTCCCAAAGTGCTGAGGTTATAGGCCACCACGGCCGACCCTGAATAGGTTGGTTCTTAAGACTATGCCCATCAGGCTAAGGATTTATACTAATGCTAAGGCAACACTTCACCCCACTCATAGCATAGTTCCTACAACAGTACTAATGACAATGTTTCTGACAAATTTTCTCAATCAGTCATGCAAATGTTAGCACCAACGCAGTCTTCCATGCATGTCACCCCAATTTTTTACATCCTGAGTCAACTCCATAGTTTGTTGTTGATCTTCACAAAAGGAGAAAAGTCACTGCCACTGAGACTGCAGAACAACTAGATAAAAGTCTCACTCTGTTGCCTAGGTTGGAGTGCAGTGGCAGGATCTTGGCTCACTGCAACTTCTGCCTCCCTGGTTGAAATGGTTATCATGCCTCAGCCTCTCATGCAGCTGGGATTACAGACACGTGCCACCACGCCCAGCTAATTTTTTTTGTTACTTTTAGTAGAAGCGGGGTTTCTCCATATTGCCTGGGTTGGTCTCGAACTCCTGGCCTCAAGTGCTTGCTGGGATTAAAGGAGTGAGCCATGGCACCTGACCATAACTACTTCCAAATGTCACAGATCAAAAGGGAGAAATTAGAAGGGATAGCACAAGGTCTTTCTTTCCCTGAAGAGTAAAAAATACATGACTGTCATCTCATCGATTCATCCTTATTAACTGCCCATATGATGAATTAGATGCTTTAGTAAAAGCATACATGAAAAGCAGTATCACTAGCCTCCTCACAATTCTAAGAAATAATGCTGTGAGGAAACCTGTCTAGCAAAAGGCAGTAGACTACAGGAAAAGCAACCAAACATGCAATAATGTAAAGCATGTACAAGGCAATGTAAAAGGTACAAAGCAATTTACCTAGAGTAAGTTTAATTTAAAGGTTTTCAGTATGCTGAGCGGGGAAAAAAAATTCCATCTACCTCCTAAATTTTTAAAGAGCTAATACATTCAATAAACTTACAAGTTGTCGAAACGTGTCCAATTAAGGAAAGGGGTGGATGGAGGCAGAAAACATAACGTGAGACATAAAAAACATAAAGGAACAGAATGAAAGAAAAAGAAAGATGGGCAAAAACAGAGGAAATTTGACATAAACCATCCTAAATATCTTAGGGAGAGAAGAAAATCTTAGGGAGAGAGGCAAATAAGGGAAGGAAATGAACATGGAAGTAACAGTGATTAAGCTGGAATGCATCATAGCTATTAATGGGTTCAACATCTCTGTTTGACTGATAAATGAATTGTGGCCTAATGAGGTTAGGTAATTTCCTTGAGTTTGCACAGCTACATAGTAGCAAGTCTACCAAGATGATTAACACAGAGTAAATACTCAAAATTTTTTTATGAATTAAAAAGACAAGTGTTACAGACCAAGTGTTTGTGTCCCCCCAACTCCAAGTTCCTATGTTGAGGCCCTAACTCACTCCCTGCCCCAGCCCACCCCTGTAGCTGTATTAGGAGATGGGGCTTCTAAGAAAATAATTAATGTTAAGTAAGGTGGGGGTGATAGGGTAGTGGCGCTGCTCCAATAGAATCATTGTCCTTGTAAGAGACACCAGAGAGCTTGCTCCCCTCCCCACTCCTCTATCCCTATGCACAAAAAAGAGGTTGTGTGAGCACAAGACTAGATGGCAGCCACCTACAAGCCACGAGAGGAGGCTTCAGAATGAAATCTGCCTTGCTGGGTCCTTGGTCTTGGACTTCCAAGATCAATTTTCTGATGGTTGAGCCACCCAGACTGTGGTAATTTGTGATAGCAGCCCTAGCAGACTAAGATAACAAGCATTAAAGTCTTCTGGCATTCAAAAGGAAAAGAAACAGAAAAGGAAAGAGGGAGTGACGTAATATTTATATTTTAGGTTTATTAAACAGTTTATAATTAACTATTAAATACATTATACTTAACTATTTAATAAACCTAAAATATAAGTATTACTTTTGTTTAATGGTGATTTGTACTCACTCCCTCTTTACTTTTCTATTAGAGAATGGAAAGGGGGCCACTGAGCCTCTGGCTAGGCTTAGTTTAGGCAAAATTCCAGGTTACATTTCTAAAGCTTCCCTAAAGGTACCTACAGGTAGTAGAAACTCAAACTTTCATTCAATGAGTGAGTGGTCAGAATCGATTCTGTACTTACAAAAGTAACATATCCTTTACCCACTCCCCAAACTATGCACCATCAACTGTGAATTAATAAATGCTCACAAGGGGTGTGTGTGTGTGTGTGTGTGTGTGTGTGTGCGCGCGCGTGCGCGTGTATGTGTCTTGTAGCCCATACGGTAAATATATAGATTACCACATAAGAATCTGGACAAGTCCCGACTACCCTTTTCCAACCTGCCTATTCTCCAATCCCCTCCTTATCCCCCTAGGAGTTTAGCCATCACATATTAAATTTTACATTTTATTGGGAAAACAAAGATAAATTTTTAACTAACAAATTTTAAGAAAGCTACTATATTTTGTTTTGTGAAATAGTAAAATAAATAAACAAATAAATAAAGCTTTATTGCCCAATTCTAATGTAAATTTTGAAAGCTATAGTTAAAATTGAGTTTACTTCTTAAGTCAAAGAGGCAAATCTTAAGAATTCAAAGGATAATGAAAGTTACTGAAAAAATGCAAATCACCAATAAACAAAGGTAGAAATCTAATACTTTCAATTGTGTCTTATAGTACTGTTCATTACCCAAATTGCTGGCAAATAGCATGGCCTTAATAACTGATGAATGAACGGGCTAAATATGTACTAGAAAAAGAAATATGAACCCAGAACTTATAAATATTGCGGGGGGTACTTTTAAGTAGCATTTTTTAAATTTGTTTTTTTGTTTTTCTTTTTTTTTTTTGAGATGGAGTCTTGCTCTGTCACGCAGGCTAGAGTGCAGTGGCACGATCTTGGCTCTCTGCAACCTCCACCTCCCAGGCTCAAGGCTCCTGCCTCAACCTCCCAAGTAACTGGGATTACATTAAGTAGCACTTTAGTGGTCTTTGTTACTGAAATGTGCCTGGAAAAAAGTTTATACCAAGAAAAGGCAGCAAAAAGAGTACTGTTTTCCTTGTAACATTTATTAGGTAATATATAATAGGCAGTACTACAGCTCATATTACAGATGAAAGACCCTTAAAGCCTCAAAATAAAACTCCTTTAAATGGATGCCTAAATGGGTTCACTTCCTCTGCTCTGAAAAGGATATTATAGTCATTATATAATCTATCTAAAATTTACAAAATAAGTCATATTCTAAAAATACCTTTTTATTTCAGTTTTTTAGAACTCTGATCATATTCTCCCACTAAAAGAAACACACACACGCACACACACACACACACACACACGTAGATTTATAAATGATGGCTGTGTTTCTAGACCAGATATCACAAGAGCCTAGTAATCACGGGGAAAACATTTGAGCACACTGTACCAGGAATGTACCTGAACTACTATCCATCTGAAATAAAAACAAACAAAAAAACAAGATAGCTAAAATAGTAGAAAATTACAAATAATGCCAATGTAATTAAGTAAGAGACACTTTTCCCCCAAATCACCTTGCACATTGGTTGGTAGAAGACAAATTTAATCCCTGACTAAGAAAGTATAGACTTCTGTAGAGATTTAGAGGAAGGAGTAGGAGTGCTTTCAAGGGTTTTAGTCACTGGTGCAACTTTTTAAAAAATAATTTCAATTTTATTTCAACACCTACAGCACTCCCATTTTCCCTGATACAAATGTAATTCTCATCAATCAACCATATGTTAGGTAATTTTTTATTTGATAATGAAACAAAGACATGAAGATAAGGAAAAAGAAACACAGCAAGATTTAGAACAGAATGGGGGAGGAAAAAATAATGCTTAATAAATACTTGCTAAAAGGAAAGGGAGAAAGGAAGAGAAAAGAAAGAGGGGGAAATGTGGATATATAAAAGAATGCTATCAGTGTAAGTAAAGATTAAACAGTAGAAGAGAGAGCTGGAGGTGAAGGGTAGAAAGGAGGGCCTAACACACCCATGGTATTTTTAAAGGAGAAAGAGACTTGGTGATAAGGAGGAGGCCCTGAATCAGTTCTCAGTATTGCCACTCAGGAGTACAACGGACTCAGAACTGCTGGGATGGGTCTGGAACAGTAACACTCATAACTAACATATACTGAACATCTACTATGCACCAGGAACTGTCCTGAGAGCTTGATATGGCTCAAAACAACCCTCTGTGATAGATATTATGTTACTCTCATTTTATAGATGAGAAAGCATGGTAATTTATCCAATGTCATTCAAACAGAATGCATCAGAACCAGATTTGGACCCAGTTAATTTGGTCCCAAAATAATTTGGTGCCATTAAAGCACTACTGCCTCAATAGTACAAAGCACTGGTCCCTGCGATGTGACAGAGAATGGCTGATGCCAACTAGAGTTCTACCACTATAAATTCTGTAGTTACAAAGTATTCCGTTACTGAAAAAAATCACAGGTAAAAAAAACTTCTGGAATTTGACAAATATTTATTGAATACCAGTCATTATTCTAGACACTGAAGATACAGCAGTGAATAAACCAGACAAAAATCTCTAAAGGAGGAGACAGGCTAGAAAAAAGAAGTTTTTATTTTACATACATATACTTACTACACACACACACACACACACACACACACACACACACACAGAGTGTGTTTTGTTTTTAAAGATACAGGGTCTCGGGCCCAGCTCAGTGGCTCACTCCTGTAATCCCAGCACTGTGGGAGGCCAAGGTGGGCGGATCACCTGAGGTCAAGAGTTTCAAGACCACACTGGCCAACATGGTGAAACCCTGTCTTTACTAAAAATACAAAACAATTAGCCGAGCATGGTGGTGTGCAACTTTAAACCCAGATACACAGGAGGCTGAGGCTGGAGAATCGCTTGAACCCAGGAGGTGATGGTTGCAGTGAGCCAAGATCATGTCATTGCACTCCAGCCTGGGTGACAAGAGTGAAACTCCATATAAATAAATAATAAAATAAAATAAAGATGCAAGGTCTCACTCCGTCACCCACGATGGAGTGCAGTGGCACAATCAGAGCTCATCACAGCTTTGACCTCCTGAGCTCAAGCAGTCCTCTTGTCTCAGCCTCCAAGTAGCCAGGACTACAGATGCATGCCATCTCCCAAGTAGCTAGGACTACAGGTGTGTGCCACCATCCCTGGCTAAATTTTAAACTTGCTTTTGTAGAGATGGGATCCCACTATGTTGCCCAGGCTGGTCTTGAACTCCTGGCCTCAGGAGTTCCTCCTACCTTGGCCTCCCAAAGTCTTGGGATTATCAGCCTGTTTTTTTATTTTTTTTATTTTTATTTTTTCGAGACAGAGTCTCACTCTGTCCCTGAGGCTGGAGTGCAGTGGCGCAATCTCGGTTCACTGCAAGTTCCACCTCCCGGGTTCACACCATTCTCCTGCCTCAGCCTCCAGAGTGGCTGGGACTACAGGTGCCCGCCACCACACTCAGCTAATTTTTTGTATTTTTAGTAGAGACGGGGTTTCACCGTGTTAGCCAGGATGGTCTCTATCTCCTGATCTCGTGATCTGCCTGCCTCAGCCTCCCAAAGTGCTGGGATTACAGGCATGAGCCACCGTGCCTGGCCACCTGGCCTGTTTGTATAATATTTAGAAGACAAATGCTATGGAAAATTTAAAGTAAAATGGCTTTCAAAAGGCCTTATTGAATAGGTAACATTTGAGGAAAAATTTGAAGGCCAGGAGGAAGACACGGCGGGTATATTTGGAGAAAAGCATTACAGGCAGAAGAAACAAGTACAGTAGCCCTCCATATTTGTGGGTTCTGCATCCCTGGATTCAACCAACCATGGATGGGAAATATTTGGGGCAGGGGGAATAATCCGTACTGAATATGTACCATCTTTTTTTCCTTGTCACTATGAATGGTGAATGGTGTTCCAGAAACAATTTAACAGTTATTTACACAGAATTTACACTCATTAGGTATTATAAATACTCCAGAGATGTTTTAAAGTATACAGGAGAATATGTGTAGGTTATATGCAAATGCCACACTATTTTCTATCAGGGACTCGAGCATCTACGGATTTGGGTATCTTTAAGAGGCCCTGGAACCAACTCCCTCATGAATACCATGGAACAGCTGTGCAAAGTGCCTGGCAAATTTGAGGAACAGCCAAAAGGCCTAAGTAGCTGAAGGAGAGTGAGAAATGAGAACACGAGGAGATGAAAGTCAAACAAGTACCCAGGAGTAGGCTTGACTGGAGCTTTGTGGAGACTCTAGCTTTTCTTCTGAGTGAAACACATCAGTGGATTTGGTGCATGCTCAGATTTATATTTTCAAAGGATTATGTCAGATGCTGTGATAAATTCTTCAGCGTCAATAGTGGAGATAGGGAGACCAGGTAGCAGACTATTATAAAAATCTGGGCAAGAGAAGATGGAATACAGAACCAGGACAGAAGTAGCAGAGCTAGTAGGATGAGCACGGCAGCTCACATCTATAATCCCAGCACTTTGAGAGGCCACAGTGGGTGGATCACTTGAGGCCAGGAATTCGAGACCAGCATGGCCAACAAGGCGAAACCCCGTCTCTACTAAAAATATAAAAATTAGCTAGGCGTGGTGGCGCATACCTATAATCCCAGCTACTCAGGTGGCTGACACATAAGAATCACTTGAACCTGAGAGGCGGAGGTTGCAGTGAGCGAGATCATGCCACTGCACTGCAGCCTGGGCGACAGAGCGAGACTCTGTCAAAAAAAAACAAAACAAAAGAAGAAGAGTTAGTAAAAACGGACTGAATTTAGATTATTTTTGAAAGGCAGAACCTAAAGGATTTGCTAATTAACAGGACTGGAGTAAGGGAGAAAGAGTCCAGGATGACTAAGGTTTTCTTGGCTCAAGTAACAGAAAGATGTCATTATCTGAGAAGAAGAAAACTGTGGGTTTAGCAAGTCTGAGGGCAGAGGAAGGCAAGTAAAGGCCAGGAATTCGGCTTTGGACATGTCAAGTTTGAGGTAAGTATTATATTACAGATGGAAATGTCAAGTAGGCAGTTAGAAATGAGCTTCTAGAGAGAGGTCTAGCTAGAGGTATACATTTGAGAGTCAAGAACAGACAGAATTTAACACCCAGTATATCATCAGAGTCCACTGGGCCCAACTTTTCTTTTTGAGCAGTTCAGTTCCACTTGTAAGAATTTATACTTTATGACTTTACTTTCTTAGAGGTATTCCAAAAAGAAAACAGCAAAATAAAACTGTTACTTTAAAAATAAACTATTTTATCTTGTAATAATGCATGTGTTCCTTGGACCCTTTTATAAACTTAAGATTCATTGTGAAATTTTAGAAGATCTTTATTTTTCCTATATCTTGAAACATTCTGACTTTTCAGCAACTTTTACTTTTTAACTATTCTCAGCCATGGAAAGAAGGGAGGGAGGGAAGAAAGGAAGGAGAGGCAAAAAGGACAAAAACCACGAGATACTATAAAAAGGATTAAAAGATATAGACAGCGTTCAAATGTGATTCATAGTTATTGTAAGGGTAATATCGAATTAGTTGCATGAAACTTTGGTCATGCATGGTGGCTCACACCTGTAATCTCAGCACTTTGGGAAGCTGGAGTGGGAAGATCACTTGAGGTCAGGCATTCAAGACCAGCCTGGGCAACGCAGCCACCGACTTGTCGCTACAAAAAAATAAACAAAAATACAAAAACGAGCCAGGTGTGGTGGCACACACCTGTAGTCCCACTCAGCTACTTGAGATGCTAAGGAAGGAGGATAGCTTGAATTTAGGAGATTGAGGCTGTAGCGAGCTGTGATCGCACCACTGCACTCCAGCCTGGGCAACAGAGTAAGACTCTGTCTCCAAAAAAATAAGAAAGAAAAAAAAATTTTTAAATTTCCAATGCAGTTGTTTTTTCACTATCCCTTTATTCTTATTTCTTAGTTATAAGAAAACTTAGGACCAGGCACAGTGGCTCACGCCTATAATCCCTTGGGAAGCCAAGGCGGGCGGATCATGAGGTCAGGAGTTCGAGACCAGCCTGGCCAATACAGTGAAACCCCGTCTCTAATAAAAATGTAAAAATAGCCAGGTGTGGGGGCGTGCACCTGTAGTCCCAGCTCCTCAGGAGGCTGAGACAGGAGAAATGCTTGAACCTGGGAGGCAGAGGTTGCAGTGAGCCAAGATCATGCCACTGCACTCCAGCCTGGACAACAGAGTGAGATGCCATCTCAAAAAAAAAAAAAAAAAAAAAAAACGAACGAACGAACGAAAGAAAAAAGAAAGGAAAAGAAAACTTAATATATGTTAAAGAAAAAAAAAAGGAAAGGGTCCATTGGCCCCAGCTGGTACAACTTTCCTGGTTAGTTGAGAACTGAAGCCATGAGAGTGGATGAAAGAGAATCAAGAAGAGGTCAAAAGACTTGGCTCAAAATATTACAACTTTAAAACTGAGTACAAACTTTTAATGAGGTAGGAAGAAAATCAGGAAAGTATGATGTCCTGGAAGTCAAGTACCCAAGAAAGTGAATTAGAGAACGAAGTGATCAGTGATAGAATATTCTACAGATAGGTTAAGTAAGATGAGGGCTGAGACCAGACCACTAGATTTAGCAACATGGAAGTTACTGGGCAACTTGGACAAGAGCCCTTTCAGTGGTGTGGCTGCAATAAAAACCTGGTTGCCTGGGTTTGAGAGGAGAACTGATATAATCAAATATAAACAACTCTACTGAGTTTTGCTTTAAAGGAAAAGAAATTCAGCAGTTGCTGACAAAGTGAGGTCAAGAGCATTATTTTTAAGTAAGCGAAAGAACAGCTTAACTGTATGCTGACAGGACTAAGCCAATAAAGATAGAAAACTTGATGATCCTAGAGAGAGGGGAGAGAATTGCTGGATCCATGTCCTAAACACACTAGCAGAGATAGGACCTAGTGTACAACTGGAGGGTTCACCTTATATAGGAAGGCAAATGCTTCATGGGTGAAGGGACAGTTTACTGATACTGATGAGAGAAAGTGGGTAAATATGGAGGTGGGAAATCCTCTCCTGATTGCTTCAGTTTTGCACATATCATCTGGTACTTATGACCTGTAAACAAAAGCCAAAAGAAACAATTTAACAACAGCATGGCATTCTGGGAGCCTAGATGGCTCCCAGAATGGTATTAGGGCTCCTTTCTCACTTGCCCTCTGGGTTTCTGTTCTCTAAAATCCTTGCAATCACTAAATGGCATAACTTTTTCTACAAAAGAAAGGCAGGGAACTAGGGGGCACAAAGGAGTCACTGATCCATATTGACTCTGAAATCTAGCAGGGCAAATGCTGAAAGTTCCTTGATTAAGTCTCAACACTGGGAAAAGAATTCTCCATGACTTTCATCTCTAGGCTCCTGCTTCCAACCTCTGAGTCATCTTTCCCTTTTGATGAAAGGTGGCATGTGTTAGCTGCTGAGCACTTTCTCAGCCTGCTTCCTGCCAGCAGAATGCTAGGGGTGTCCAACAGCCTCTTTTCATTTTGTACTGGTTCTTGTCCTGTTCAGTCCTTGCTACAGTGGATTTCCTGCAAATCTCACCACAATAGACAAAAGTTATACCCATAGATCTCTCCAAGAGGAACTCTTCTCTACCTGTACCTTGGGCTCCTGCTAAAAAGGCTAGAAGTCCTATTGTTTGACTGAGAGCCTTTAGTGTGACTGAAGAGTACCCTAAGGCATTACCTTCTCAGGTCTTAACAAAAGGCTTTACAGGCACAGCCTCGGCTTTACCTTTAGACCACCATTCTCCCTGGAATGGGTCTTGAATTGATCTTTGGCATGTCTTAATTTCATCACCCTTTGCCAACCAGAAAGGCTGAGAATTTTCAAAATCATCAAGTTTTGGCTCCTTTTTTAACAGTGCTTCCCTCAATTTATTTATTTCCCCCCATACTTTAAGCAGCAAGAAGGAACCAGGGGGCATCTGCAATGTTTTGCTCAGTTTACTTAGCTAGCTCTCTCAGTTCATAAAACACACTTTCTGCTTACCATAACTACAAACGATAATGTGGCTAAACTTTCAGCCACTACATAACAAGGATCCCCTTTCTTCCAGTTTCTTTCCTTTAAGACCTCGTGACAATCGCCTCAAAGTCCTGTATTTTACAGTGTGTTCAAGGTACTCTAATCTTATACTAACACTCTCCTCAAAAGTCCACTGCCCTGTTCCAAAGTCACTCCCACAGTTTAGATGTTCACCAAAAAGCACCCCACTATTGGTACCAAAATCTGTAGTTCTCTCTCTTTTTTTTGGATGCAGGGTCTTGCTCTCTTGCTCAGGTTCTCGCTCTCAGCTTATTGCAGCTTAGACCTCCCAGGCTCAGGTGATTCTCCCACCTCAGCCTCCCAAGTAGCTGGACTACAGGTGCGCACCACCTCGCCCAGTTAATTTTTGTATTTTTAGTAGAGATGGGGTTTTGCTATGTTGCCCAGGCTGGTCTCAAACTCCTGGGCTCAAGCGATCCACCTGCCTCAGCCTCACAATGTGCTGGGATTACAGACGTGAGCCACCACACCCGGCCTAGTTATCTATTTCTATGTAACAATTCATTTTCAATCACAGTAGCTTAAAACAATATTTATTATCTCAGTTTATGCGGATCAGAAATCCAGCTGGGTAAGCTAAGTGCCTCTGGTTCAAGGACTCTCACAAGGCTGCAGTCAAGGTGTTGGCTGCGGCTGCAGTCATTAAGGCTTGACTATCGAGGATCCGCCACTCACTCACCAGGTTTTTGGCAGGCCACTAGCTATTAGGCCTAGACATCTTTGGCTCGTGGGCCTTCCCACAGGGCTACTTAACAGTGTAGGGGCTCTGAGAGAAAGGTAGAGAGGGCAAACACCCAAGATAAAAGCCACAGTCTCTTTGTAACCAAATCTTGGAAGTGACATCTCATAGCTTTTTCCATATTCTATGCATTCAAAGTGAGTCACTAGGTCCAGCCTATAAGGGGAAGAGAATACACACGGTATGAATATCAGGAGATGGGGATCACCAGGGACCATCTTAGATGCTGCCTATCATAGACCAGCTGAACGTATTACAATGTATTGGTTAAGAGTACAGACTCTGAAGCAAGACTGCACATTGAATCTTCCTTCCCTGCTGTAAGATGAAACAAGGCAATAGTAATGAAAGCATCCTATCATAGGAGGCACTCGGGAATCTGTTTTCTTATCCCTTTAACAATCGAAAATTTCTCCAGTTTGAATATTATCAGCAGATATCCAATACTACAGCAACTTGTTGAGCAACAAGCAAAAATGGTTTTGATTTTCAATGACTCCAAGAAACTTATTTTTAATAACCTTAATTTAATAAAATTAAACACAAAAATAAAAATAAATATCTAAAAATACTGAATTATAGCAGAGGAGAACATAGACACAGTAACAATTGATCTTCCCAACATGTGCTCTGTCCCCCCACCCCTGCCCAGCCTTTGGCATCTACTGTACTGTTTAGTGAGACTTTCAGTCCCATCTTGCCAAAAAAAACGTAATTTTTTTTACCTAATTGGCAATTTCAAGTACTGTACAAGAAGCAGAATAAATAGATCATTAAGAATATTTTTATGTGGATGCCAATTTATCTAAGAAATAATACTGAACAATTCTACTGGGAAATAATCATGCCCATTTTACAGATGAGACGCAAGAGCAGAAAGATCATGTGTCTAATACACAGCAGGCTAATGACTAGGCCAGGGACAGAAATGTAACTAGCATATGATATGAAACACCATGAAACCACAGTCAGTTTCCTGATTTTCATGGACACAAGAATCTGGCCAGAGATTAAAGGGTTCACTTCACACTCAGGAAAAATAATTAGACAGTTATTTTAGGGAATGAAAGCTCGGTCTTTATTTATTTAACCTCTGAATCAATGGCCTATATGTAAACAAGCAAGTAAACACTATACAAGTTAATACACAATTAAGACAGTACAGAGCCTATAGATTTGGGTTAAGTGAAACCCAAACCTAATTTTTTTTTTTTTTTTTGAGATGGAGTCTTGCTCTGTCGCCCAGGCTGGAGTGCAGTGGCGCAATCTCGGCTCACTGCAAGCTCCGCCTCCTGGGTTCACGCCATTCTCCTGCCTCAGCCTCCCGAGTAGCTGGGACTACAGGCGCCCACCACCACGCCCAGCTAATTTTTTGTATTTTTAGTAGAGACAGGGTTTCACCGTATAGCTAGGATGGTCTCGATCTCCTGACCTCATGATCTGCCTGCCTCGGCCTCCCAAAGTGCTGGGATTACAGGTGTGAGCCACCGCACCTGGCCCAAACCCATTATTGTAGTTGAACACTTTGCTACACAGACAATTCATTATACCTAGAATATCCAATTAACTTCTCAACCAATATCTGTGGAATGTCTATTCTATGCTGGCCTTCAATTACAAGTAACATATGTTCTCTTATTTAATAATAGTAAAAGATGCTAAAAAAAAAAAAAAAAATTTTGAAGCGGAGCACCAAGTTCTCACATTCAGAAAAAGATACTAATTCTAAACAGGAATCCAATGCTTTCAACTAGATTACAACTTTTAAAAGCAATATAGTCATGTGCTGCTTAATGCCAGGAACACATCCTGTGAAATGTATTGTTAGGTGATTTCATAGTTGTGAGATCATCATAGAGTGTACTTACATAAACTCAGATAGCCTAGCCTACTACACACCTACGCTATACGGTATGTATGACCTATTCCTCTTAGGCTACAAACATGTACAGCATGTGACTGCTGAATACTAGACTGTGGGCAATCGTAACACAATGGTATTTATGTATCTAAACACAGAAAAAGGGACAGTAAAGATACAATTGTTATTTATACACTCTTAGGAAACCACCGTAGGATTGAACTGCACTGACTGATGCGTTCAACTGTATTGATGAATGATGCAGTTCATAGCTAACTGAAACGTCTTTACGCGGTACATGACTGTACAGTTTTCTAGAACCAAGGAGAAAGGAGAGTTAGTGAAGTAAGACTACAGCTCCTAAAATAGATTTTTGTTGTTGTTGGGAAAAGGACCAGAGGAAATGTATCTTGGGCAGTTAATCCTCCACCCTCCCTTTCCCATTTGTCAATATGTGTGCTTTGACCACGCTGCTTTTCTACTCCTCCAAATGAACAATTTAAAATCTACAATGAGTATTTACTTACTTGGTTCCAAATTTAGTCCTTAATTTATACATTTTACAACAAAGTTCCATATTCTGGTTTGAAACATGACCAAAAAGAGATAGTTGTTTAACATTAAATGTCACATTAAAACAAATAGTAAAGGCAGCTTTCCTAAATAACTGAAGCTATACTATCTTTTAGCTTTCATGCATAAGACTTTCCTCTCTACTTAAAATCTTTATTTTCACTGTCAAACCCTGACCTCAAGGCCCTTTTACCTCATACCTGAACAACTACAATGGTAACTGTTCTCTATGCCTTCTCTGATCCCATCTCCTGCTCTTCCTTGCCCTCCCACGCCCTAGAAGTCATGAGCTATTCTCAGTAAACTCCTCTATATACTTGACCTCTCTTCTGTGAAATTCTCTTTACTCTTGATCTTAAGGAAACCTGACTGCCCCTGAGATTACTGTTGCTTCTACGGGGCAAGCATCTACCTTACTCCCCATTACCACACAGTTTTGGACCTTCCAGGTACCCTCTTCCTTCCTTCCCAATACTGCTTCCAAACTACTTCTTTTCCCTTCAGGCAAACTGCACCTATCACCTGCTAAATATGGCTCCCTGATTTCATCTCCATTGTTACTCTTATCACTCTGATAACTTCAGCAGCCACACAGATTCAACACTTTGGCCTTCTTGTTGAAATCTTTAGCACCAACTGTATTTTTCCACCACTTTACCTAAAGCCATTCACCTAGCATCATATTCTAACACAATCATCACCTATAAAAATTTCAAGTATTCTATTATCACACCATCAAGCATTTGCTTACAATAGTAGTTTGACCCCTGTGGCAATTCTCCAGCCTCCTTAAGATCTCTAGTTTACAGGTTGATCGTACCACTTTTTCACTATTACTCCTTCTCATGTTCTACTTCCCTCCTAAGCCAGTTTAGATCCTATGGCCCCATACTATACAGAGTCTTCTCCAAAAAATCTTAATTTCCTTGTCCTCTTTTCCCTTACTCTAACTTATTTGGTAGCTCCAACCATGTACTTACTTCTCTCCTGCATTTAAATAACAGAAGATCGCTGGATAAAACTCACACAACTGACTCGCCACCACATACATCAAATTTATGATCACAAATCTTAAGCCTACTTCATCTCTGTAGTAAATTTACTCCCCATTTTTTTGAGATTACTATTTTATACCTTGCTTCACTCCTCAAATCTGCAATACAGTAGTTATGTGTCACTTAACAGGAATGTGTTCTGAGAAATGCATCACTGAGCAATTTCATTGTGTGAGAACATCAAAGCGTGCTTACACCAACCTAGATGGTCTAGCCTACTACATACCTAGGCTATACAATACAGCCCATTGCTCTAGGTTATCGTCTTGGTCCATTTAATGTCGCTATAAAGGAATACCTGAGGCTGTGTAATTTATAAAGAAAAGAGGTTTATTTGGCTCACAGTTCTGCAGGTTCTGCAAGAAGTGTGGCACTGGCACCTGCATCTGGTGAGGTTCTCTGGCTGCCTCCAGTCATGGCAGAAAGGGAAGGGGGGGGCTGAAGTCACCAATGACCTCCATATTGCTAAACTCAGGCTTCTGCCCTCATCGTTCCACCAAAATAACCTTTGCTAAAGTCACCAATGACCTCCATATTGCTAAACCCAAGGACGGTTTTCAGTGTCTTGCCGTAATCTCTTATCTTGATTTCCTAATGTCCTGGTTTTCCTCCTTAAGAATAAGGTCTCCAAAACCTAGTTCCTTGCTTCCTTTGAAAATCTTGGCCAGGCACACTGACTAAGGCCTGTAATCCCAGCATTCTGGGAGGCCGAGGCAGGCAGATCTCTACAAGTCGGGAGTTCAAGACCAGCCTGGCCAACGTGGTGAAACCCCGTCTCCATTAAAACTACAAAAATTAGCCAGGCATGGTGAGGGTGCCTATAATCCCAGCTGTTTGAAGGCTGAGGCAGGAGAATTGCTTGAATCCAGGAGGCAAAGGGTGCAGTGAGCCAAGGTCATGCCACTGTGCTCCAGGTTGGGTAAAAGAGCAAGACTCCGTCTCAAAAAGGAAAAGAAAAGAAAATTCATTCTTCTCCAGGCATTAACTTCTCTTCTTGCTCTACGTTCCTCCCTAGACCACTATCATTTTAAGCCATTATGAGACCCGCTTGGGGCATGCAGATTTCTCACAATAAAGGAAAGCCTCTATCTTTCCTTCTGTTTCCAGACTTAGGTGGCCATGTAAGCAATATTTCCTCTTGAACATCTCAAAGTTACCCAAGTACTAAATCCAAAACCAAACCCATGATCCCTTTCATCTTCTCTCCTACAAAAACCTGGTCCTTTTCTAAATTACAACATCCTGTCAATTTTACCTTCTGAATCTCTCAATACAGCTCCACTTCCCTCTAGCCCATTCTAACATGACCTTCCCTGTCACTCAGACTCTTACATGACAATCACCTAACTTCTCTCTGCACTTTTACTCTCCTCTAATCTGTGTAGGTATCTTTTTAAAAAACAAATCTAATTATAAACTTCACTTCACCCTACTCCCAATCCTACTTATAATCTTTTAATGGCTTTTCACTGTCAAGTACCATACCGATCATGGTATCTGATCTTAAATGTTATCTGAACTGAGCCTGATCTTAAATGTTATCTGAACTGAGCCGTTGTCTACATTTTGTGATAATTCAACTTACTATTAACTCTAGTTCTCTACTTGTATAGAGCAACTAGAGTGACAAAGTAGTGATAAAAAGCACTAAATGACTAACGTGAAACCTGAACAATAAGGTGTTGTTGTTACCTTATTTTTGTTTCACACAAAAGAACTTCCAGAAACTTTCACAAGTTATCTCAATAATCTCTTAGTCCCATTTTAAAGATTAGGAAACATGCTAGAAAGATGATACACTGACAAATGGCACAACTAAGACCTAAAACTGTATCTTTTGACTCAAAGTCTGTGATTTCCAAGTTTTATGATAAAGCCACCAGTCACTCGCTACTTCGTTTCTAAAATGGCTGATATGCATTTTTCTAAGATTATTCCATGAATGTTCCTAAGAATACATCTTTTTCATAACTTGAAAAATCAAGGTATATGCAGTTAAGTAACTGTCTCAAGTAACAAAGGGGGAAGAAAGCAGAATTCAGGTTTCCTTATTTTCATTTCTCTACTCTAGCCTTGTGCCATGCTGAATGGTAGTACAGGTAGTGTCCCTCATCTGTGGGAAATATCTTCCAAGACCCTCAAGTAGATGCCTGAAACTTTGGGTAGTACTGAATTCTATATATACTATGATAAAGTTTAATTTGTACATTAGGCACAGTAAGAGATTAATGATAACTAATAACAAAATTGAATAATTATACTATAATAAAAGTTACATGAATGTGGTTTCTTTATCTCTCTCAATACTTTTGGAAAGTGATTGACCTTGGGTAACTAGAGCTACAGAAAGTGAAGCCATGAATAACGGGGACTACTATACTGATAAACTGGACACCACTGAACAAATACAAAACGAGGTTAATTGTGGTATAGCAAGTTTTAGGGATGGACAAACCACAGTTCAAATTCTAACTCTGACAACTGCAAACTGTATAACTTTACAAGTTAACTGAAATATCTGCTTTCTCATCTGAAAAATGAAGATAATAGCTAACACCCAGGTGCACTGAGGACTAAATGTTATCATTCAATAGACAGTTTAAAATAAAATAAAATAAAACAAAATCAGGTTCTCCCAAAAGAAGCTAGTGTAAAATGAAATAAGAGCCATAGTTTTTAAAAGATGAGATTGAGTTTCCAGGTCTGCCATTTACTGCTTGTCATATACTCTCTCATAGTTGCTTTCCTCACCTGTACAATAGAGATAATGATACTTAGTCCTTAGCAATGTTGTGAGGATGAAATAGCACATAAAAGAACTTCACTTACATGTGTTAATTGAATAGCATACAAAAAATCATTATTATCTATGTACACAGATTTGAATAGCATACAAAAATCATTATTATCTGTGTACACTGATTCTCTGCCATGGTGTTATAAATTTGTTAAGGGCACACTATGTCTTCGCTCTATTGCCCAGGCTGGAAAGCAGAGGCACAATCTCAGCTCACTGCAACCTCCGCCTCCTGGGTTCAAGGGATTCTCCTGCCTCAGCCTCCTGAGTAGCTGGGATTACAGTTGCGTGCCACCACGCCCAGCTAATTTTTTGTATTTTTAGTAGAGATGGGGTTTCAGCATGTTTGCCAGGATGGTCTCGATCTCCTGACCTCATGATCTGCCCACCCTGGCCTTCCAAAGTGCTGGGATGACAGGTGTGAGCCACTAAGGCCGGCCAGGGCGCACTATGTCTTTAATCATCTTTGTATTTGCAACAGCTGGTTCTACCCATTATGGGCATTCATTAAATGTTGGCTGAACTGATTTATTAAGAAGACAGAATTGATCTATGATAAAACAACAGTTCAAAATAAAATCCAGAAGTTCATCCACATAGAGCATGAATAAGAGAGTGCCTGATGCCTGTCCAGCTAAGACTGCTCAGACAGGGAGAACATATCCTGTTTTCTGGTAATTTAAGTAAGTGGTCTATAATTATGTTTATTGGATATAAATTATACAATCATCAAACAAGTAAGTTCCCTCAGTACAGGAATCATATCTGTCTGTCTCTTCCTCTCCCTGTTTTTGATGATGGCGATGACAGAGGGAGAATAAATGACACAATGAATGCTTAATAGTACTGTATACCTCAAAAAAAAAAAAGTTTACAACAAACAGTGGGGATTTTCTCCATCAGGAGGCAACCTTAACAAGGGCTCCCAAGCCATGAGTACTTAACATACAAATTAAGCAGGAAAATATTTCACAAAAAACTAGTTTGTGTTTATCAAAGTTCTCCCTATACAAATTCAAAGATACCCTCAACATGACAGAGAAAACACTTGGGGTGGTGAGTAGTCTGTCTATGCAAATGTTCAAAGCAAAAAGTTGGCTTGTACTAGTTATTTACCGAGCATCTATTGTGGGCCATTCACCATGTTAAGTATGTTTCACAGATTATCTCAAACCTTCACAACAATTCTGAGTGCTACTATTTTCCCTATATGACAAATGAAACTGAGGCTCAGAGAGGTTAAGTAACTTGTTAACAGTCAAACACTTGGAAATGGCAGAGGTGGGATTGAGACCTAGTGAAGTTTCTGAAACCCATATTCTTTTCACCACCTCAGGCTGCCAACTGACGCTACCAAATTCACTAAAAAAGAGGATGACTCAACAGGAAAGCGGGGAGAAAATCTGGCAAAGAAGTATAGAGACAGCACAAGATAGCATTCTATCTCAGAGTTCTAGACACACGGGAGCAAATTAACGAGCTGCATCTAACTACACAAATGAAAATGCCTGGATAAGCTATAACTTTTACTCTTCAATTCTACAGGTTCTAAAAATGTCTATCTGCACCAATTCAGAGGTACTGACAACTAAACACAGTCCAGTAATTTTTCTAGAATACTCAGAAAGGGTGCCTTTGACCCATTACTGATACCAAACCAAGCAAGCAATGGAGGTGATACATGTATGTTTGACAGTTTTCTCTGTTCACCTGGACCTAAACATCCTTGTGGAACTGGGCATTTTTCAGGCATATCTACTGCTACATAAAATTCACTTCACAGAATTTCAGAACAAGAAGAGGTTCAGTTCAATCATCTTATGGATGTGGAAACTGAGTCTCAAAATAGTCAAATGACTGCCGAAAGTCACATGGCTTGGTACTGGCTAAACCTCCACTAAAACGCTCATCTCCTATTCCTAGTCCACAGCAGCTCCTCTGTGCCTCCCACTGAATGCGTGACCAGCCAGGTTTCCTTCTACGTATCTGGGCATTATTTGCTATGGCTCCTTCTGCACATCCTCAATGAAGTAAACAAAGGCACTGGGCTAGATAACACAAATAATAAAAGAGATAGAGCTGACCTGCTTTTTGCCCTCTAGGCAGTGCTACCCAAGCCTTCAGGTGTCATGGCACACACAGGAAATATTTTTTATAGCACAAAGTGGTAAACAAATTAGGGAGAACATGATCAAAGTGACCAGGGGATTCCCAAGCACCAGCTGGCTGCTCCAAGGGTTGTGGGGTATAGTAATCTTGGCATATTTTTATCTCAATCTGGCATGAGGCATTGGTAGGGAAGCTCTATTCCGGGGTTAATAAGTAAAAAATCAATTGAGATAAATATACAAATAACTGTAATGTAAACACAAAGGAAATAACTAAGGAGACTGTCACTGTCTGCTGTCATCAAACATAAGTGAGTGAAAATGAGATTAATTCAACTTGCTTCCTTTCATAACTCCTCTTCCAAACAAATCAAAAGACAGAACAGCCCATCCTTCAGGTCAACAGGGCTGATCAATCCCACCCACAAGGCTGCAAAGAGCCTGCACAGATGACTAGTTTACAGGGAGGCGAAAACTACTCAATGCACATTAGTGTGTCAGAAAAGTTCCGAGCTCTTACAAAGACTACACAAAAAAATCAATAGAGGAGAGAAAATAATATTTCAAGGTCATATTCAAACATGAAGGGAGAAGAACGGAAAGCAGCCCCTCCCAACACACACATATATACATATACGTCTTCTGTGAACAAGCTCCATCTCTCCAAACGCAGTTAAAATTTGCTTTCTGATAATTTATAAATTTAGCCTGCGTTAGCCAAGTAGGTTCCTGCAATTCCAGACATCTGGGCTGAAGGGCAAAGGGCAAAGGGAAACTTTCAAAAAGCTGGCTAGTAGCCAAGGGCATCACATCTAGTAGGCTCCCTTAGCAACACACAACAGCTGTTTGCTCGAGAGACATACTGCCATCTTTGCAACGGACTATAAGATGTTCTTGTCTTAACAACTAAAAATTGCAGGCGGGTGCGGGGAGCAGTTTCTGTATTATTTCCTCTGACATTCCTCTAAAAGTTATCACATATCATAATTTACAAACTTCTCCAGTTCTAGAAAGTTTTCCTCCATCCCAAACTACAATGCTACAATTAATGGTAAATTACTATAATAGAAGGTACTACATTCCTGGCAAACATAAAATGCTTTATAATGTCTGATTATTAATTACTATTCTAACTGCTATAGACTTGATTTCTAACTATGGGCAAGTCACTCTTTGTGACTTAATTACTTTCCTCATACAATTTTAATAACAGTAGTGAGTGACCTACTTCACAAGGCTACTGTGAAGGATAGTAATAATTAATAGATAAAAGCTTAAGAAAACTTATTCCTAATTAATAATCATGCCACCTATTGGCTCTCAATATCTAAAGACATGGCTTATGAAGGTCAGTACCGCCAAAACAAAACACAAGTCGATCCTGAGCCACCAGGAAGACTGCAGTTCCTGAAGCAACCAGCTCACTTCACCTGCCCCACTTGCCTTCTCCAAACCTACCAAGCCCGGGGGATGGTACTGCGCAGGGAGTTCAGCCCTTGCACCTAAGTCTGACAAGATAAATAACATAGGGGGAGGAAATAAACAATGTCACAATCACTGCTAGGTTTTAAAAACCTAACACCTTGGAACAGAAGGGGATGTGGCAGTCTGTGCTCTATGGGGAGGCCATTTGTGCAACAGCAGAACCTCGCAGCTTTCCACTCCTTATATGTGCAAGTGCAAACCCTCACCCACAGCACTCTGTACTCACCCAGAGGTACATCATGTCAGATCGGGCTGCTCAAACTCAGCGGTCAGTGGATCCTGGACTGCAAAAAGGCACTTCAGCGAACCGTAGGAAAGAAGATGCCAGAACTGGGGGGCAAGGGTTTGAGGTGGGGAGAAACCCCCCAAAATCACTTGAGTTAAAAAATCCTAAAAAAAAAAAAAAGACTGGTCTCCTCCCCCCTCCTCTCCAGCTGACTGTTCTGTTGTTCTCTCTCCTCCCTCTCACCCTCCCTCCGTCCCTCCGTCCCTCCCTCTCTCTCTCCCTCTCTGTTTCTCCCTCTCTCTCTCTCTCTCTCTCTCTCTCTCTCTCTCTCTCTGGGAGTTCCCAGCCCTGAGTATCTGAACTAGAGTGTACAGCACACTCGCTCTGTATTTGCCTTCAGGGAATCTCTCTCTGTAATTCTACTTCTAGAAACACAATCACCACTCACAAAGATTATTGCAAAAGACAGGGACGGGTGGGGTCAGTTATAAACCACCAGCACCAGTTTCTAGTGCTAGATATACATTAGTTTAAGATGAGTTCTTTAAACATGAATGAAGCAATCAAAAATCTCTGCCCTCTAAGATCCAGGTGAGTGAGCCAAGCTTTCCCTCTGCCCCAACTGTGGAGCCCCTTGCAGAAGCCAAGCACACACACAGAACCTGCTCAGAGCCCACATTCCTTTCTCACAATGTCTGCTGGACACCACTATTCTTTATGTCATTTCACCACTAATAATTCTTAAATCTTACAAGATTTTAAAACACAAGAAAACTTAAGATATAAAACTGAATAGGCTTTTCATCTTTTTTATTACTACTGCCCTAGTTCAGATCAACATAGCCTGGCTTCTGAAAGAGTCAAGTGGATCATGAGCTCCTAGCATGGTACAGACACTTTACTCACCACGTAGGCAGGCTAAGGTGCACGGCCTGGGTTTCAATTCTAGATCTACAAGTAATATCATTATGGCCTGGGGAAAGTTTCCAGCCTGTCCAGGCTTCTGTTTCCTCAACCAAAAAATAGGTATAATACTCCTTTCAGAGGTGTTGGAATGATATAACTACGTAAACGGTCGCCATGTTCCTGGTGACCATGTTTTCTAATTTCAGTTCAGTTCAAACATTTATTAAGTGCCTCCTATTGCCAGGCAAGTTTTTATTCATTATGCCCAGTGGTGAACAAGTATTATCAAGTCACCTGTCCTAATGGTTTTTATTCAGAAAATCACGTAATTATCCCCCATATTCTAATGCCAATGTCAAGGCCCATGTTCCTTGCTTCCCTGAGCCATTTCTCCATGTTCAAATCCAAAAGCACACCCCAGCTGCGAGTGAGCTCTCCTTTCTCTGTGGGGCCTGGTGTTTGTAACATGGCACTGACCACCTCTGCGGGCTACTTCTCCAAGTATTCCTATAGCAAACCACTTTTCCTTTGCACATCTTCCTTGGTGGAGACCTAACATCTCATCTTGACTCATCTATTTTTGGCCATGGAGTCTTTTGCATAGTACCTAGCACATAGTAGGTGCAAAAAACATTCTCAAAGGATAATAGGTTTTGAGGAATATTCCACTCCTTCCCACTTATTAAAGAAAAAACAAAAAATAAAAAATAAAATAAATAAATAAAAAGCAAATAAAAACCACCTTTCAGCTGCCTCAGGGTTTTGGCTCCCCCTCAGACATGTTGAAACAGCTCCTTCCTGCTTATAAAATCTCCAAGTAAGGTCTACAAGTCTCACACTCAAGGTAGGCCCCATGCAGGTACTTTCACTCTCCCTACCTAATATTCCCACTGTGCGTGCTCTGGGCTTAGTTACCTGCTGTAGTGGGGTTTCTTCCTCTTAGGGTAGAAATAGAATCACTTTTCCTTTTCTTCCACACTGAACGCATGCTTTCCGCAGAAGAACCTTTTCTCTCCTCTCACCTTAAACTCCCAGCTCACTTAAACTTGGAGAGGTGGGGCAGGTATTCTTCTTGGCCCCACCCAAACCTTTTCTTTTTCTCTACAGAGAACCTCACTGCTTCTTCTGAAGGCAAGATTACCACATTTCTAGTACAAAAGAGGAGAAAGAACTTCCAAGACTGAAACTGAGACAGCCTGTTTTCTAAATAAAAAAGAAAAATAAATCTTGACTTTCCATAAAATGTTACTTAGACTCTTTTACATGTCCATAATCAGTTTTTAAACACAACTTCCCTCTCTAGTTTCATAGCTCATGCCCTAAATCTTAAGTCACCAACACTCCCTCTACTATACTCTAAATAACTATATTAAAATTACACTGACAAGAGATTCATTTTTTCGAACTCTTTGAAGAGTCTGTTATTACTCGACACTCATTCTTTTTTTTTTTTAAACCTCAATGGTGGAATACTATTCACTGTGTACAGGATTTTCTAAAGAGACCACCTGGCTAGGTGCTCAAACCACATGGGCTGACCCAAAAGACGCCAAAACCAAGAGTTACTCAGGAGGCACTAAATGGTGACGGTCTTGGCCGGTTTCACATCCTCAATTTCAGCAGCCAGCCAGCAGTAAGTACGCTGACGCCGCAGCACCTCGATGGCCTTGAGTTCCAGTGGTGGTGCCTGAATACCAAGGTCTTCTAAGCTGGGCAGGTGAGACAATGTCACGTCTGTGATGTGAATCCGCTCTACTTTATCCCTTGTTGTCCAGGGCTCAAATGGGCTTATTTCAAAGTCTCTTGCTACCCACTGATAGGCAAAACGTGGCAAGGGGTACGGGAGGAAGAGTCTGTGAGCTACAGCAAAGATGTACTTCACCAGGTCAAAGAGGAGGTACCCATTTGGCCCAATGAAAGCAAAGGTTTTCCCAAGGGCATCAGGATCCTTAACTGCATTAACAATTCCTTTGGATACATCTACGACATAGCGGTTGTTTAACTGCCTTCCAGCCCAAGGAAACAAAGGGGTATAGCACCAAACCAACACATATTTGCAAAATAATTAAGGAATCTATCCTCTCTTCCAAAGATGTCCAACAGCTTTATGATAATGGCTTCTGGAAATGCATCTCTCACTGCTTTCTCTCCAACAGCCTTATTTCTCAAATACCTAGAAGAGCTTTTAATATTCGCATTCAGATGCGAAACATGAATGAATTTTCCAACTTCGACTTCCTTGGACACCTGAGCAATTGCTTGGGGGATCTTCACAAAAACATCCTCAAAATCAAAGTTTTTGATTTCCCAGTCTCATCCAACAAGACTGATGACCACATTGCTGTGTTCCACTACTCGTCGGACAGAATCTTTATCTCTCGCGTCCCATTCCAGAAACAGAAGCTAGCCCAGGTCACCCATGGGACGAAGGTGCATGATGTCATATGTATCACACCGATAGGGAATGATCACCTGTGACCCCATGCGTCCAAGGTGGTTGACAACACATTGGCCCAGGAATCCTGTTGCTCCAAACACAGTGGCCACGATCCCACTGACTGAGGAACGTCCACCTCATGAGGTATGAGGGCATGATGAAGCTGGCAATGGAGTGGGCCGTGACACACAGATGTGGCTATTGCAGTAATGGCAGAACATGACATTGGCAGGGCCCAGGAACCCAGGATTGTGCAGCAGCCACCATCTTCTCCCACAATCCTTTTTTTGTTTTCTTTTTTGTTTTTTTTTGTTTTGTTTTTTGAGACAGGTCTCACTCTGTAGCCCAGAGGCTGCAGTGCAGCGGCGTGATCGCGGCTCATCGCAATCTCTGCCTCCCAGGCTCAAGTGATCCTCCCACCTCAGACTCCAGAGTAGCTGGGACCACAGGCGCACGCCACCATGCCTGGCTAATTTTGTTGTATTTTTGGTAGAGACGGGGTTTCACTATGTTGCCCAGGTTGGTCTCAAACTCCTGACCTCAAGTGATCCACCTGCCTGGGCCTCCCAAAGTGTGGGATTACAGTCATGAGCCACCATGACCACTGGCAGTCATTCATTCTCAACCAAGTATCAATAAAATAAATATAATGAAATTCTGGATCTTCATACTGTAACTTTATAGTGTTATCTTTTAATCAAGTTTGGGATAGGATAAAGATAAAAGGTTGGGCACGGTGGCTCACGTCTGTAATCCCAACACCTTGGGAGGTCGAGGCGGGCAGATCACCTGAGGTCGAGACCAGCCTAACCAACATAAGAAACCCTGTCTCTACTAAAAATACAAAAATTAGCTGGGCATGGTGGCGCATGCCTGTAATCCCAGCTACTCAGGAGCCTGAGGCAGGAGAATTGCTTGAACCCGGGAAGCAGAGGTTGCGGTGAGCCGAGATCCAGCCATCGCACTCCAGCCTGAGCAATGAGAGCGAAACTCTGTCTCTAAAATAAAATAAAATAAAGATAAAACACATACCCTGCAGCAAAGCAGGAGAAAAATACCAAGAAAAGAAACCCTCAAAATAAAGAAAAGTTTAAATATGTCACAAAAACTCTGAAAACTACCTCTAAAACTCCCATGGCTGGAACCATCATAAACTTTTTTGGAACCACAGGAAGGGCTTGTAAATTCCTATTGTAAATGCATCCATTCCTTTTCTGATTATAATCTTTAAAATTAGGTGGTCAGTCTGGTTAGAAATAAAACTCTTCTGTACGTTTCCTTTATGAATACATACAAAAACCAAAAACCCACAGGGAAGCTATCTTTTTTATTCATGCTCCTGCATGTTCACATTTTTCTACCTTTAAAAAAAAGGAAAAAAAAAAAAAAAAAAAAAACCAAGAAAGAAAAAAAGGGGAACAAAGTGGCAGGAGAAGAAAAAAATTTCTTTCCAATTATCAAAGTCAAATAAGGAAAGCTATGCTTTGTAACTATGTACAATTCACATTAAGAGACAAAAAGGTGTAAAAACTCTACACTATAAAGAGACTCTAAAAAGAATCATCCAGAGATTAAGATGCCTACACACTTCATTCTATCAGGAGAGCATGTTATCAGACTTTGTGACTGATAGCTTATCACCCTGTCTGTGAGTTCAGAAGAGAGAATGTGTCCATTTGAGCACTGAAGAAAGTCTTCCGAGGAGGGCCCACGAGGAAGTTTCTGACATGCTTGCTTCTGAGAAAGAAAAATCAGATAATCTGGGACAGCAATATGAGTATTGCCAATAATTCCAACCTTGCATCCTGAATTCCTACATCTCAAAAATGCTGGATTTTATAATGTGAGTCTTGTGGGCAGAAAGGGTTTGGAGCCACATTTTAGATTCTCTGCCTCTGACTCCAACAATTCAAGAGGCTACTTGTTTTGTTTGTTTTTGAGATGGAGTCTCACTCTGTGACCCAGGTTGGAGTGCAGTGGCATGATCTCAGCTCACTGCAACCTCGGCCTCCCGGGTTCAAGTGATTCTCCTGTCTCAGTCTCCCAAGTAGCTGGGATTACAGGCGCCTGCCACCACACCCAGCTATTTTTGTATTTTTAGTAGAGACCGGGTTTCACCATGTTGGCCAGGCTGGGAGGCTACTTTTTTTTACACGAGGTTCTCTGTGGTTATAAGAGGATAGTGGGGGGAAGTAGGTATACCGGGGGAGCTAGCACAATTTCTCAAAAATGTACCTGAAAAATCAAGCACTAAAAATTTTTCATAAGAAATCTGAGGCAACCCTCTATACATAGTTTATATTCCTATCACTTCCTGGACTGGTAGAGACAATACAGACTCACCAAAACAACACCGAGCTAGAGAAATGAGATGTATGAGTATTGTCTATGAATCTGACTTAAAAAAAAAAAAAAAAAAAAAAAAAGTTGAAAGAATGAGGCTCTTTTTCCCTCACTTCCTCTCAGCTTAAAATAGCAGGGATTCCCACAGGGCAATCTCTAATAGAATTCTGCTACTCAAATGTGACACATGGACCAGCATCAGCAGAATGAGCATCAACTGGAAACTCCTTAGATTTGAAGAATCTCAGGCCCCACCCTAGACTTACAAAATCAAAATCAAATGATAACAAAAGCCCCAGGTAATTCTCAGGCACACTGAAATCTGAGAAGCTGGTCTAGACAGAGGCACTGGCCACATGCAGCAGTAGAGACTCATGGGAGAAGGGGTAAATATGGCTGCCACTTTCCAGTTAGAGGATGTAAACCACCGTGGAAGACAAAACAGTGAACATTCCTACTTGCTGATTTCAATATAACACCACCAGCAGCTACTATTTACTCAGAGCATATTATGTGCCACAACTTTGCATGCATTATCTCATTGCATCTTCACAATACCTCTGTAAGATAGGCCCTATTATCTTTTTCACAGATCAAAGGAAATTGAGGCTCAAAGTGGTAACATAATACACTCATGGTCTCACAGCTAGTGAATAAAGAGCCAAAAGTTCAACGTTGGTTTTTAAGACTCCAAGATCGTTTCCACTAAACCATACCTATTCACTGACAAAACTGAATCAAGACTGGAAGAAATCACTGAAAAACTTACCTTGGATATAACCCTGCACTCTACCTCTGCCCATTACCAAGACTTTAAATAACAAATGAAGCCAGGTGTGGTGGTGTTAGCCTGTAATCCTAGCTTCTCAGGAGGCTGAGGTGGGAGGTTTGATTGAGCCCAGGAGTTTGAGACCAGCCTGGGCAACATAGTAAAACTCTCATCTCAAGAAAAAAGTAAAAAACAACAACAAATGACAGAGATAGGGTTTGGGAGTTGGTGTACACATACTGTACATGTGCACTGGCCAAAACACTGCTACTACTGACGTCATTAAGAGAATAGACCCAGAAACTTCTATGAATAGTGGTTACCTTCTATAATGTCTAAACTAAGCTCTAGATGTATACATGGAGAAAGGGGTCCATCTCAAAATTAGCCTCTTGGGAAAGGCAAATAAGTGATCTGTTAGAGCTCTTACTCCCAGTTATTAGGAAACCCAGAGCTACTATCCCTAAAACAGAAAACTGCATTATCTTGACTGGGCGCGGTGGCTCACACCCATAATCCCAGCAATTTGGGAGGCTGAGGCAGGTGGATCACTTGAAGTCTGGAGTTCAAGACCAGCTTGACCAACATGGTGAAACCCTGTCTCTGCTGAAAATACAAACATTAGCCAGGTGTGGTGGTAAATCTGTAGTCTCAGCTACTCAGGAGGCTGAGGCAGGAGAATCGCTTGAACCCTAGAGGCAGAGGTTGCAGTCAGCTGAGAATGCACCACTGCACTCCAGCCTGGGCCATAGAGTGAGACTCTGTCTCACAAAAAAAAAAAAGAAAAGAAAAGAAAAGAAAGCTGCATTATCTTAAAAGACTCATCTTTCTTTATTATGTTTCAATTATACTCTCAAAGAACTTCCCTTACTTCTAACTAACTTTCTCTGGTATCCCCTCCCTACAATTTTTGACCTCATGAAGTCCTACCATCCCGACCACTTTTTCATTACCTACCCACTCCGGTTCTGCACCCACTTTGTCCAATTTTGATGCTGTGTTCCATAATTACAATCTCTCCCTTGCAAATACCCTCAATCATTTGTCCTCTCCATCACTGCCATCTGACAAAACTCCAATCCCGGTTAAATCCAATTGTCTGCCTTTTCTAGTGCCTGTGCCCAATCAGCTGAATGTTGCTGAAGAAAAATCACATAACCAAGCTGACTGACTTCACTATATATTCATGATCACAAACCTCAAATGGACACTCAACGATGCCAAGCAATCCACCAAAGCTGCCCTTGAAAGCTTTCCTACTCCCCAAAATGACTATTTCTTGCTTCTCCTCAAACCTCTCTCATTTGCTCTTCACCACCTACTCTCAGCTAATTTTCTTATTGTATTTTTTTGTCTGTTTGTTTTGAGACAGGATCTCACTCTGTTGCCCAGGCTGGAGTGCAGTGGCGGCATCGTGGCTCACTGCAGCCTTGACCTCCTGGGCTCAAACTATTTCAAACTATTCTCCCACGTCAGCCTCCCAAGTGGCTGGGATACAAGCACATGCCACCACGCCAGCTAAAAAAAAAAAAAAAAAATTAGAGAAGGGGCGGCTCTCACTATGTTGCCCAGACTAGTCTTAAACTCCTGGGTTCAAGCAATCCTCCTGCCCCAACCTCCCAAAATGCTGGGATTACAGCCTTGAGCCACTATACACAACCTCTTAGCTAATTTTCTGCCAGTACACATAACCTCTTAGCTAATTTTCTATCTAAGTATGTAATTTTAAATGAGAAGCATTCAGACAGCATCTTCTTACCACTAAATCTAATGTCCTATAATAAGTAAATGATTAAATGAACCCTAACTTTTTAAAGTTCTCTTTTGACCCCTCATCTCCCTCCAGCTACCTGCTATTTCCCTGCTCACCACTTCAGGGTAAATTGTCTTGAAAAAGTTGTTGGCTGTACCTGTCTCAATTTTTTCACCTCTCATATTCTTCAGTCTACTCAAAACAAAGTTTCCAAGCCCTCCACTCCATTAAATTGATTTATCAAGGTCTACTACTTCCCCATTTATCTGACCTCTTAGCAGGATTCAACAAAGCTGACAACCTTCTTTTTTTTTTTTTTTTTTTTTTTGAGACGGAGTCTGGCTCTGTCACCCAGGCTGGAGTGCTGTGGCCGGATCTCAGCTCACTGCAAGCTCCGCCTCCCGGGTTCACGCCATTCTCCTGCCTCAGCCTCCCGAGTAGCTGGGACTACAGGCGCCCGCCACCTCGCCCGGCTAGTTTTTTGTATTTTTTAGTAGAGAAAGAGGTGGAGTTCTGGCGGTAATGCAAGTGATGGTGAGTGGCTGTAAATACAGATGAAGCTTTGCTCACCTACCCATTGCTCGCCTCCTGCGGTGCGGCCTGGTTCCCAGCATAAATGTAACCAGTATCAGTTTAAGAAATTAAAATAATATTATTCTAGTTTTGACTGTCCTTTTAGATTTCTTCAATGAATGTTACAAAATACAAATAGTATATTACTTTTTTTTTTTTTGAGACAGAGTCTCACTCTGTCGCCCAGGCTGGAGTGCAGTGGCCGGATCTCAGCTCACTGCAAGCTCCGCCTCCCGGGTTCACGC